>NC_064816.1:2461434-2473132 GCF_023721935.1 Panthera uncia | reverse complement strand
GACGCGGGGCTCGAACTCACGGACCGCGAGATCGTGACCTGGCTGAAGTCGGACGCTTAACCGACTGCGCCACCCAGGCGCCCCAACATTTGCTTTTAAAAAATTGGGGTGAAATACGCTAAGATGTACCACCTAACCATTTCTAAGTGCACAGCCCGGCGGCTTCAAGCACACACAGTCGTGCAGCCCCCCCCCCCCACCGGTCTCCAGAACCTTCCCTCCCCCCAAGCCGGGACTCTGTCCCCAGGAAACACTGACTCCCCCCCGCCCCCACAGGCTCCTCGCCGTCTCTGTCTCACACACACACAGCCACGTAGCCCAGTAATTCCACTTTTCGGTGTGCACCTGGGAGGAATGAAAGCAAACAGACCCGCACCGAAACCAGTCCCCTAAAGCTCCAACTGGCGTTATTCTAGGTTGTTCGTCATCGCCAGGGAGAGAAAGACCCCCGAGTGTCTGTCGACACGTTGAGTGAACGGATAAACCCGACGCGCCCCACCCGCACACACCAGAATGTGGCCCAGCCTCGGAAAGGAAGGACGCCCTGCCACTGGCCACCACGTGGGCGGACCCGGAGAACACAGGCGCAGGAGGACACGTCCCGTGTGTCCCCGCTCACAGGGGGTCCCTAGAGGAGTGCCGTCCACAGAGACAGAGAGTGGACTAAAGAGAACGTCTGCCCGTTTGAAAAGAGACTCCTGAGGGCAGTGTGAGCTCAGTGTCACCGGGGAGGGAACCAGCCTGGGGGTCCACCACTCGCACCTCTCCAGGCATGGCCACGCCACGAGGTTCTCTATCTTCGACAGCGCCAGATGGCCTCTCTGACGGGTTCCTGGGCCTGTGGCGGAGACCGTGCAGAGCACGGGGCTGAAGGACCAGCACGAGCCCACCGAGTCCTCGACCCTCACCCCGCAATTGCGGGACACAGCCAGCCTGCGGCCCAGGCCCAAAGCCGGACGGACACTCAGCCAGAGCCAAGCCCGCTGGGTGAGACTCAGAGGCACGGGCGCATGGCCGCTAGTCGCCACGGTGCGCTCCACACCGCGCAGGTTAGCGGGCTTGCACGTTTGATCCCGTGCTCCCCGTGCACGACCCCATGACCCGTGTGTCTGCACCATCGCCTCACGCACACGAACCTGGGACGGCCGAGCAAGGGGCAGCGGCACTGCAGGCTCACGTGGGGTCACGGGCAGGAGCCCCTGCCCCGAGGCCCGCCTCCCCGTGCCCACCCGCCCCCAGGGTCCTCCCTCCGCTGGGCCCGGAGCTCCTCTCAAGTCCACCGGCCCCATCGTCCCCATGGGGCCAGACGGCGGGCCTCCTGCTTTGTGAGCAAAGTGGGGCTGGTTCCCCCCTGCCCTGCCCGCATCTCGGGTAAGCCTGTGGGAGCGGCCACCTCCTTCTTGCCCGTCGGCCCCCTCCCCCTGCACGTACCCTGTAGTCCCAGCAGAAGGTCCCCAGACCAGTCTAGCTCCTCTGTCACACAGTCCAGCAGTGATTGATGGCTGTGTCCCTCAAGCCTCCCTCACTTCTCTGGCGGGGGGGGGGGGGGGTGGACCCCTTCCAGCCCACCTCCAAGTCCCCAGGATGAACCCCAAGGTGTGCCCTCGGCACAGTGACCACTCCTGGGGCAGCACGGCCATACGAGTTTCTGTCCAGGCTGCAGACTCCCATTCAGAGGACAGAGTCCCAAGGGTGAGCCTGGGCCACGTGGAAGCCAGAGCTGAGCCCCAGGAGGCCGGCGTCCACTCTGACTGAGGACCAGCATCCTGGGTGGGGCTTATGGCAGGGAAGAAGGGGCATAAAGAGGAACAGTCACGGCTCCATTCTGGTAAGTTCTGCCATCAGCGGGTACTTTCCCGGAGTCGGGCCAGTCAGCTGTCCTGAGTGAACCGGGGTCACAGAGGCAGCAGACTTCCTTCGGCCACTGTGTGAGGAGTCAACCCTCGAGGGCTCTGACTGGGGCCTTGCTTGCCGCCCGCCAGGCAGCGAGCCCTGGGGGGCACCGGTGAAGGCCACACTCGGTCCACATGCTCGGTGACCGCCCCTGCCTTGCTCTCCCCAAGCAGGGCTGCTCAGGGCCAGTGGGGCTTTGGGGGAACGAGGGGCCTCACCATGGGGAATGGTCACACTGTGGGCTACAGCAGCCTAAACCTCTCAGCCCGGCCAAGCTTCCAATGGAAACCACGGCCCCCCAGTCACAGACCAAAGTCACCGTGCTGATGTCCCCGGGGGGGGGGGGTCCCCATGAGGCCAGCAGGGCTGGTCTGTTTCACTGACGGCAGGGCCCAGGCCACAGTTCGGGAGAAACAAAGCGTCTACAAGGGAAGACACCCCACAAACGGTTTTATTTAGGAAGACGACACAGGGACACCGAGGGGCTCTGTCGGTTAAGCACCTGACTCTTGACTTTGGCTCAGGTTGCGGTCCCGGGTTCAGCTCTGTGCTGACAGTGCAGAGCCCGCTGGGATCCTCCTCTCTCTCTGCCTCTGCCCTTGTTCCCTCTCACTCTCAAAAAAAAAAAAAAAAAAAAAAAGACACTAGCGGAAAACACACCTGCCACCCACGGGAGACGCTGACGTGAAGGGTGTGAACACAGCCAGCGCTCCTGAGACGCCCACCCTCGCGTGCAGCTGGAAGGCGGCAGGCCCCACGCGGACAGCAGGGCCCCGGCCCACAGCCCCGCACTCCGGGCCACGCAGGCGTAGGGAGGAGACAGGCACCCGTGCTCCTTGGCAGGAGCTGAAACCCGACTTCGAAGAAGGCAGTTTGGCAGCTGCTTTCCAAATTTAAAACGCACATCCTTTCTGACGCACTCTCCCTACTTCTAAGAATTCCCCCGGAGGAACTCCGGCTGCGTGTGCAAAACCGCGAACACAAAGGCAAGTGCCGCGTGTGACAGCAAACGGTGAGGCTCGTGTCCCCACCAGGAGAGGCGGCAGGACCCCCCCCCCCCCCCCCCCCGAACGTGACGGCAGCACTGGGCCAACGAGCTGCTTCTAGAAGGCTGGGGAACACGCTGGCAGCACAGGTCAGCTCTCGGGAGGGGGCCGGGGGTGGGGGACAGAGAGGAAGGAGCCCGGTTTCCCCGGGCGCCTCACGTACTTCTTGGGTTCTGTGTCACGTGAGAGCGGAGGCGGGATGGACGCGGCCGGCGGCCCAGGCGGTGCACTGAGCATTCGGCCGCCCCTGCCCTAGTCTGAGAATTTCCTAATAAGACGTCCACGGGTGTGGTGTGCGGTGATTCTCCCGCTAACGAGCAGTCGCCGTGCGCAGACCGTCTGCAGGCCCCCGGCGGCCGGGCTCCCCCACCCAGGCCGAGCCCCAGCCGAGGTGGGAAGGGAGCAGCGAGCTGCCCTGCTGACCGGGCGGGCCGGTGTTGTGTCGGGTGACGGGGGCCACAGCCCTCGGCCCCTCGCCGCCACTGTCCCCTCCACAGGGCACCGTCGCCGGGGGACTCGCCCGCCCACCACGCCAGCCCTTCGGAAGGGGGCCTCCTCTTCCACCGCGGCCCCCAGAGCTCACCTTCCGCCACCGCCTCGGACGAGCCTTCAGCCTCCCAGCCTGCTCTTCCGGGACAGAGGCGCCACCCAGCCGCCTCACGGGACAGTGAGGTTCCCGCACAGCTACCCGAGGGTCAGGCATCGCCGACCCTCCCTGAGAGCGGGCCCAGCGGCAGTGGCAGGGCAGGTGGCGGCGAAGGTCGTGGCACCGTCCTGCCGCCTCCACAGCCCGCCAGCCCGTGGCCTCGCCCAGCCAGCCCTGCGGCCGCGATGCTCCCACAGTTTCCGCCCACCAGGCACTCAGTCCAGGTGTGACCCAGGGGCCCTCAGACTGGGCAGCGTCTGGGGACACGTCTGTCTGTCGACACGTGTGTCTGTCACGGCGGTCACGACTGGGGTGTTCCTGGCCTCAAGGAGGTGGGGGCTGGGGACACTGCCCAGTGCCCTCAGTGCCCAGGATGCCCCAAGGAACGTTCACGGTGCCGGGCCAGGGAGGCTAGCGGATGAGGGACACGACGGGACACACGGGCCAGGCCTGCTGTCAGCAAGGACCGATGACGCAGCTCGAGGCACCCACGATCACCTCCGAAGCCTCCCCCAGCAGGGGTGCAGCCGTGGAGGGCACCCCAGGAGCAGGGCGTGCAAACGGACGGCCTCTTCTCTGGGCCTGGTACGGCAGGGTCCACGCTGCACCCGCCCCCCCCCCCCCCCCCCCCCCCCCCCCTCCACCCGTGCCGAGTTCATGCCGAGCCCCAGGCCCTTGCCAAATTTCACATCCTTCAAAGTCTTGCTCATCTTGAAAAACCAGTCTCTCCCGCACTTAGATGTTGTAAGGCTCTTCAGGAAGCCCAAGGAAAAATGAAACGTTTCGTGACTCAGTGTCTCGAGGGTGACTGTAGCCTGGACGGGACTACCTATAAAATGGGTTTATACCGGAGGCTCTCCCTGTCATGACGACCAGATGTCCTCCACACCAGCCAGCGTGTCCCGGCACAGTGCTCCTGGGTGCAGCTAACTCCAGCTTCTGGAGGGGAAGCCGGCCAGTTAGGCCAGGCGGCACTGGCTACCCACACGGGGTATGAGGAAGCAGCCTATGGACGCCGACTCGGCTACGTCCTATGCGGGCGCCACGGGGTCCTAGGTGCACAGGACACTGCTCCCGGCCCTGTGGGATAATGACGGCAGCGGGTCCCGCCTGGGGCCTTCCGCGGGCCAGCACCGCTCGAGGCCTTGTACTTAACTGTGTCCCACGAGCGGTCCCGCCTCCACCTCACAGAGGAGGACCCTGTGGTGGCTGGCGGGCCAGGGCGCTGGGCTCCTACCCGGGCAAGTCCGGCTCTGGTACCTGTGCTCACCCCGCCTGCCCATGGCTGCTCAGATCACCACGCTCCCCCAGGTGAGGGGGTCCCCAGGCCCAGCACCCGAGCAAGCCAGCCACCTAGAGCTCCAAGGCCTGCTCTGGAGGGGGCATCCTCTCACGCGTGAGTATCTGCTGGTCTGTTCTAGCGGGAACCATCCCCCAAGTAGGGATTTACTGATAAATGGCTGGGGGCTCCCTGGGAACGGTCACCAGGGGGCACAACCTCTCACAGGGCCCCTGAAACCTTGAGGAACATGCACCTGTCTGAGAGATATACAGGCGGAGACGGCAGGAGATCTGGAGGGGGGGGATCTGGGGGCAGGTGCTCCCAGACTACCCAGCTCCCGGTGCTTTCCTCCTGAGAAAGAGGAGAGGCTCCCGTGGGGGGCCTGGGGCCCGGATGTGTTACTCTCAGCTATTCTCCAAGGGACCGGGGAAGTAGCACATGAGAAAGACCCAACTGGAAGAAGGAAGGACTTGTCTGATTTTCTGCTCACGTGGGAGCCTCTGGCTCTGCGGCCCCGGCCTCGGCTCAGGCCAGCTGGGGACCAGCCCTCGAGCCCCCCGCCCCCACCACTACAGGAAACCCAAATACCATATAGCCCTAGAAAGGTACACTGGAAAAAGGGGGGCTTCAGAGAGGGACGCACCTGGCTTTGAGTCCTGGCTTCCACTCTTACTGGCCCAGTAACTTCTGCGAAGCAGCTAGGAGGGTGCCTGACTCAAAGGAGATGCTAGGAGGTGGTGGCTGATCCCACGGGCTCAGCGACAGGTGCACAACACATCCCCCATGTGCCGGCTTCCTGTTCCTCCCTCCGCACTGTGTGTGGGCTGTATGGCACGGGGGGGCGGGGGTGGGGGGGGTGCCTGGGCGGCCGCTGCTCCAGTGAGCTCCTGACCGCAGCTGTCGGCCGGGTGGCCAGGTGGGGCCCCTTCTCTTCCCTCACTGAGGCTGCAGGTAAGGAGAACGGGTCTTCCTCCAAGACTGTCGTCAGTAAAAAGAAATGGGGCTACGTGGAGGCAGGAGGGCTGGCCGTGGCCTTCAGACATGGCCCAGAACACAGGCTCTCGCACTCCCAATAGCTGATGCACAGAACGGGCCCTTTGAAGAGAGAGCTCCCACCCCGTGGAGGGAACACGATGGGCTAGGGGTCCCTCACGTCTCATGACACCAAAGACAAAGCCCAGAGGAGCCGGAATCAAAAAGGGCTGAGCCCGGGGCGCCTGGGGGGCTCAGTCGGCTGGGTGTCTGACTTTGGCTCAGGTCATGATCTCACTGCTTGTGGGTTCGAGCCCCGCACTGGGCTCTGTGCGGACAGCTCAGAGCCTGGAGCCCGCTTCGGATTCTGTGTCTCCCCCTCTATGCTTCTCCCCTGTTCACACTTTGTCTGTCTCCCTCTCTCTCAAAAATAAATACACGTTAAAAAAAAAAAAATTAAAAAAAAAAAAAAAAGGGCTGAGCCTAACACATACGACAGGGAAGCAACGAGCCTCCCCTTTGGGGGCTGACGTGAATCACCACCAGAGGCAAGTTCTTTCTGGGGAGACCTGGAGGCGGGGGCCCCCGAAGAACACATTCCAGCACCCATGCGTGTATCTGTTCTCTCAGCTAAACCTTACTCCCCGCTCTGTGCAGGCAGACCCTGGGGCTGACCAAGGAGTCCCGCCCTCCGGGGGCTGATGGCCTAGAGGACATGGCCTTTGGACCGGAGGCTCTCCCCTCTGACCCTGTGGAAACGGCCACACCGTTGGCACCCCGGGTGAGCCCTGCTGCTCTAAGCCTCAGAAGTGCCCAAGGTGAAGCCTCTCGTCTACCCCCTCTGGGCACTGGGGTCGGCAGCAGCCCAGAGGATGCAAACCCCACGTGAGGGAGGGACAACTTGGCAACAGCAGCAGGCGATCTACGATCATTTACACGACTGAAACTGCGGTTTACGTCACAGGGCCAGATCTCAAGGCTGGATCAGGCCTTAAAGGGGTTCAGATGAGCCCCTCACAACTGCATCTGCTTGTATGCCTGCAGGGACAGGGAGCTCACCCCCTCACAGGCGGCCTTGAGCAGCAGAAAGTGCTCCTCAATATGTCTCACCAGGGACCCCACCTATGGGTCCTACCTAGGTGGGGGCAGAAGGAAGACCTAAACCTACTACATTTAGGGCAGGGACCGCCAACCCCAGCTGCTGGCACCGCAGACACTGGGACCAGGCATGTTCTGGTGGGGGGGGGGGGGTACGTTCTGGGCACTGCAGGGGGCTGAGCAGCCTCCCCGGGCCCACCCACTTAATGCCAGAACACCCCCAGCGTGACAACCACAAACATGCCCGGACGTTGCCCCCAGTGGAGAACCCCCGGCTTGGGGGAATCTGTAGAGGGAAGAGTGGCTTCCCTCAGGCTCAGGAGAGCAGCGCTGACCTTTCTCCTGCCGTGCGGCCTTGGATAAGCGGTAGGCACAGGCACAGACTCTGCCTCCGAGCGGCGGTCTGCCCCTTCCCTTGCTCCCTCCATCACCGCCGCCCCCCACCCCCGGCCTCTCCTTATCTCTATCATAGGACGCCGTGCAAATACAGCCTGACGCCTCCTGCACAAATCGGTGGTTTCTGGGCCCGATCTACTCCGGGAAGGAGCACGTGCAAAAAAAGGGCAGGAGGATCGGGAGGGGTCTGCGCACAGAGGTCTGGGGAGGCCGGGTGTAAGGAGAGCACTGGGGGGCAGGAAGAGGGAAAGCGAAGGCCCAAAGAACAGTCTCCTGGGCCCGCGGTGGGGAGGTGGGGAAGGCCAGGGAAGAGGGAGTCACAGGATGAGACGAGCCTTCATGGACCGCAGGTAGTGTCGTGTGGAGGAGGGGGGCCCCGGGGGACCCGACAGCGCCTGCCCAGTCCGGGTGGGGAAGCAGGGGGTCCCGAGAGGATGGGGGAACAGGCACGAGGGGCCCCATGTGAGGCTGGGGGAGGGAACGGTCAGAGGAAAGCGTGACCTCCTCGGGGCTAACTCGCCCCAGGTGCCGGCAGGACCCCCAGGGGACGGTGACTGGCGCTGGCCCCATGGGCCTGGAGCTCAGGAGCCAGCCTCGGGGTCCAGCAATGCACGAGGACAGGGGGTCAACTGTGCCCAGCAAGAACGCACGCAGACAGCACAGCGGGATCTCAGTTTGCATCAAAAGCAACGGCCATGAGAACCTGCGCTCAGCTGTCTGTAGCAGCTCTGACCAGAACAGGTAAAAGGTGGAAACGGCCCAAGCGTCCGCCAACCGGCGAGTGGACAAACGTACCGTGTCCAGCCAACACACAGGAACGTCACTTGGCCTCGAGCAGGAGCGAGAGTCGCCCGGCCCCGCCGCCCCGCGGACGGACCCCGAACGCACGACGCTCAGCGAGGGAACCAGACACGAGAGGCCACGCGGGGTGTGAGTCCGCGGGTGTGAAACGTCCAGAACGGGCTCATCCTGACACAAAGTGGCGTAGCGGGTGCCAGGGGCTGCAAAGGGCATGGGACTGACGACTGACGGGAAGGGGGCTTGTCTGGACTGGTGAGAATGTTCCAGAATCCATCTGGTGATGGGTACACAAGCCGAAAACCACTCAATTGCACAGTTTAAATCAGTAACTCACACGGAGAGGGAACCGTATCTGAATAGATCTGTCACCAACAAAGGTCGAGCAAACAAGTAACGGAAAGGAGGCTGCTCCCTGAAGGGAAGGCATAGGAAGCCAGGGGACAGCGGAGTCCACTTTTCGGGGGGGGGGGGGGGGGGGCATGTGTCAGGCACGGCGCTCGAGGACTGGATGGCACGGGGCCGGCGGCACGTCCCGTGTGCTCCTGCCCCGGTATCAGGTGAGGACGCCACAGGAGGAGAAAGAGGTCACCTGCCAAGGACACGAGGATGCGCAGCTGTTGGGGACACAAGCGTCCCTTCCAGAAGGGCTCTGGTTGTGGGCGGAGCCTGTGGAGTCCCAGCGTCAACGTGCGTCTGGCCACCGAAGGAAGGTGCTGCCGCACGCGCCCGGCTCCAAACCACCCGCGTCCGCGGCCTCTCCCTGTGCACCAAATCTCGGGCAGGTGCAGCAAGAGGTGGCCCGCGTGGTGACAGTGGACGTGACAAGGGGGAGGCCACCGCGGCCTGTGGTGGCTCAGAAACCGGACGGCAGGAAGACGCCGGGCCGAAGAGGGGCGGCCACGTAGTCCCTTCCTGGCTCTGCGGGACACCGGCCCCTGGTGCCAGCTCCCGGAACGGGCCAAACGCACCCTTCCCTCGGTCCATCAGTCCCTCCCGCCCTCCAGCACCCAGTTGAGCCAGCGTTCTCACGCTCCAGCCTCACGGGGGGCACCGCGCAGGCTCTGGGGACAGAGTCCCTGCCCTCACAGGGCTCACGGTCCCCCCTCGACACTGCTGATGTTTGGGGCCATGCTGAGCACTGGGTGGTGGGGTGGGGCAGCAGCTTCGCTGACCCCACCCACTGGATGCCAGGAGCACCCCCAGATCACTGAACCCAATCAGCGCCTGTCCCGATCACCACAGATGTCCCCAGACGGCAGCACCCAGGTCTCCAGAGGACAATTACAAGGGTACTGCGATCCTGCTCGTTCCTAAAACACCAAGTCCCTTGATGCGGACACCCGACTCAAGTCTCCAGGCTCGCCCCTCAAACAGAATGATTTTGGATCCTCACCCCATTCAGTGCTACCCCGAAAAAGGTCCCCACAACCAACACTCCTGGGGATCCCCAAACCCAGAGGTCCCTGGTATCCAGACCCCAGCAGACCAGAGGCCCCAACAAGTAACAGCGGCGGGACATTTCCTGCTGAAACAGAGGACCCGGTGTGAAAATCCAGGCCGACCGGCTTCTGAAGACTCATCGCTTTTCCATCTGCTTCCAGGCGCTTCTCCCCTAGCCCGAAACAGCCGCCACCACCGGCGAGGGCACGGGAGTCGGAGATTTCCCCGGGGGAACAGTCCCAGGGGGCAAAGGGGCAGCACAGCTACCTCCCTGGACACTGCCCTCCACCCAGCGAGGCAGCTGTCCCTTGAACCATGAGCTGTCCCAAGACCAGAGCCCTTGTTTTCGGGGGGGGGGGGGGAGCCCATATCCTCGTTCGCTCGGCCAAGCGCCATGCGGCCGGCACACCTGCTTACACTCTGAGGTTCGCAAGGCACGCGGTCGGGTTCGGCTCACACAGAAGGCGCCCCCGGCACCAGGGGCCAAGACGGCCCACGAGAAACCCTGCACGATGAACAGGCTAGGATGCGAGCTGGGGGGCAGTGCGCCACTCGGGGGGACAGGCCCCAGAGGCTCTCGGGCAGCTTCTGGTGTGCAAATCCCCCACCTCCTCCGGGAGAGACCACCCAACCCCCTACGTTTCAAACACCCTCTCACGTGTCCCCAATTTGGGGTAAGAGGCACAGCTGGGTATGTTGTGACGGATTGTTTTTCTTCGGGCAAATCATCCTCATGCAAAGCGTGGTAAGAAGCTGGGGGGGGGGGGGGTTGGGGCAGCCTCACCAGCAAGAGGCCTGAGGTCATCACTCTGCCGACTGGAGCGAAGGGTGGGAGGGGGACTAGTTCCCAGCCTGACAGGCGCCTGAAAGAGGGGACGATCTCGTGGGGGCAAGAACAGGTGAAAATCTAAATGGGTCCAGGCTGCAGAGCGGAGGGTCTCAGGCTTTGGGCTGGGGGCGGGCCCAGCCAGTGCAGGACCAGTGGGCACCGGTCGGCAGTCTCTAGCGGGGGGAAACGCTCTGATGGGGAGACACATTCCACACTCGGGGGCTCCGGGGTGGCGGGGCTTGGGCTTACAGGAAGAGGCAGGATGTGCCGGGGTCGGGGCGTAGCTGGGCTCAGATTTTGGTGGGGTCAGGGCCCAGATGGAGAGCTTGACTCCCGCTGGATGGGGGCTGGGAGGGCCGGGGGCAAGGGGACACTTGTGCATTGAAGGAGCCGGGCCTGAGAGCTTGTGTACCAGAACCGAGAGGGAGGGGAGCGGCGAGCACGACGGGGAGCCCAGACCACAGGGTCTCCGCACCTCCGTCTACTCGCTTCACGGTCCACACGGCTCGGATTGTATTCTACTGGGATGGGGGGAGGGGGCCCGGTTCGGGCCGGGGTGAGTCGTGACAGCGATGGGGGCAGCCGAAATCTGGGCAGGGCCTGAGCTGGGACGGTCCCGGTTTGGAGGAAGCGGGTTTGACAGGCCAGAGGTGATCAATGGCTATTTTCGAGGGTGAACGCCCGGCTTAAGGAGACAGAGCTCGACCCCCGTTTATAGGCGGACCCCGGACGCCGGCTGCGGGGGGGCAGGTCTCGGGTCGCAGGTGGCTCGGGCTGGGGCGCTCACGCAGGGCCGGATCTGGGGGTGAACACGGGAGCGAGATGCTGAGGTCACCGCGGGCCTAGCTGGGCACTGGGGGGCGGCGTTCAGGAGGTCTGGCCGGCTCCTGGAGGGGGCCCCGAGCGCGGGGGCCGCAGCCCCGGCCGCCGGCGCGGTGTCGGGGGCCCCCCGGGTAGGCCCGCGCCGCCGTCGGGCCCCGCCCGGCTCGGGGGTCGCGGCTCGGGCCCGGGGGGCGGGTCCTCAGACCCCGGCCGCCTCACCTGGCTCGCTCCGGTCCCCCGTTGGCTCCGCCGACCCCGCCTCTCCCGGCGCAGCGCCGCGCCGGCCTCTGCCGCCCGCAGCTCCACTGGCCCGGCCGCGGCCGCCGCTGTCGGGACCCCGGGCTCCGCGCTCCTTAATATGGCGGCGGTCGCTGTTCCGCGGCCTCCCGGAGCCCTCCTCCGCCGCGCGCGCTCCCGTGGCCGGCCACGCCCCCGCGCCGGCGCGCTGCGTACCGCCGCCACGCCCCGCCACG
>NC_064816.1:2427352-2451434 GCF_023721935.1 Panthera uncia | reverse complement strand
GGGGCGGGGGGGGCGGCGCGCTTGTGGTCCTTGGGCCTTGGCGGGGGGGGGGGGCGGGGGGCGGGGCGGTAACCACCAATGGCCACTGGTCAAGCGCTCACGCCGGCACCGTGGAGCCTCCACGAAGTCCCTGACCCACGGGGCTGGGAGAGCCCCCGGGCGGGTGACTGTGTCCGCGTGCCAGGAGGAGGCTGTGCCCCAACCTCCTGGGGAGGAAGCTGCTGGGTGCCCTTCAGGAGGAACGGGCGGAAGAGGTGCCTTCCTGGGTTCCGTGGGCTGCCCTAGCAGATCATTCCGTGTGGGGAGGGGGTGGCGGGAGCCCCGAAGCGGGAACCCGCAGGGCCCGCGCTAATTCGGGTCGTCCGCGCCAGAACTAAACTGCAGGAAGCCCCACACATCTGGCGTCAAATGCGCTGGCCGCAGCAGACGTCGGGGTGGTAACGTCGGCCGCCCGTGTCAGGGCTGCTGGTGACCGAGGGTCAGGTCAGCGGCGGGAATGTGGACAGTGTCCCAAGTGAGACTGGGCTCTGCTGTTACAGCCGTCTCGTCGCCGTAAAACAGGTGGTTCAAGGCCGCACACGGAGAATGGGAGGGGGGCTGTGATGAGAACCCGTAGCCTGGGCTCCCAGCCAGGCCCCCAGACCCCTTCCCCTCTGCCTCCGCCAGGGGCTGGGTGAGAATGAGGGTCTGGGGGAGGCCGGGCTGGAGGGCCGGCTGGGCTGACTTTACCCCCGGGGACGGAGATGACCCCGGAGCGCCTGGGGCGGGGCAGATATCTCAGAGCTGAGCTCTTCAAACCCCGCCCCCCCCACCCCCCCATTAGAGGTTCCCTGACTGCAGCCCTGCAGAACCCCCGACATACTTGCAGAGTCACGGCTTGGCAAAAATAATTTAATAGTGCATTTGGACCCTGGGGTGGGCTCGTCCCTCCCCTCCCTGCCTAGTCCCAGGCTGGGGAGTCAGGGGCCCCGGCCCAGGCCCAAGGCGGCTGGGTCTGCCCACAGCGCCTTTTCCGGCACCCCCGGTTCCTCGAGAAGCTGGGCCAAGGCAACCCCACAGCCCCGGCCGGCACCCTCAGATGCCGGCTCCAGGCGACATCCCACCCCGACCGGAAATCTGGGTGCCGCCGCCCCGCGCGAGGCCCCTGAGTGGGGGACACAGGACGCCGCAGCCTGGCCCCAGGGGGACGGGGAGCCAGATCCCACCCACACGAGCTCGGTTTACACGCAGCCGCGGTGTGGAGTCCCAGGGCCCCCCGCAGGGGAGGGAGGCTGCGGGCCGCGGCTCTAGGCGGGCGCCGTGCGCAGCTGCTCCAGCCCGTCCGCGTACTGGAAGGCCGTCCCCGTCTCGTAGTCGTACATGTCCAGGGCCACCTCGCAGCTCTCCCGCACCACGCGCTCGGGGTCGGCCGCGTGGGCCCGCAGGGCGGCCAGGCAGGCGGGCCGGGCGATGGCTCCCAGGGCCTCCGCGCACTCGTGCCGCACCATGGGGCTCTCGGTTGGCCGGGCCAGGGTCGCCGCCAGCTGGGGCACGGCCGCCTCGTGCTGCAGCTGGCCCAGGACATAGCCGATCTCGTGGCGGAAGAGGGCGCCGCCACTGCGCAGGCCTGCGGGCGGGAGGGGGCGTGGTCACTGGCTGGGCGGCGCCATCGGGGCAGGCCAGTGACCACGCCCCCGCCCGCCCGCAGGCCTGCGCCGCGGGACCCAGGGCTGAGCACCCGAGGGCAGAGAGGACCGAGAAAGGGGGTTCCCCGTCTCGAGGTGGTCAGTGCTGCTCAGGGGGAGGGACGTGGGGCCACGGGGGCAGGAGCGGCCGGAGGGCACAGCCTGGCGGTGGGCTCCCTGCGGGCTCCCTCCGAAGGCCAACGGGGCAGGAGGGGGCTTCCCCGGCCCAGGGTCCCGGCCCGCTGGCTCCCGCCTCTCCCTGCCTCTGGATTATGTGCTTGACGGCGGGGTCAAGGGCTACCTGCGAGCCTGTACGCACGTCCGCACACGCTGCAGCGTTTAATAAGGGGACAGTCACGGGCACCCTGCCCCCACTCCACACACAGGTCATGCTTCACACTGATGGGGAAACCACAGCCGGGAGACGGGTGGTGACTGCCCAAGACCAGACGCCCTCGAGGCCGAGCCAGGGCCCAAGGCCACCTGCCTGACTGTGCGGCCCCCGTTCTCAAGCAGCACCAGCCCCTCTGGGCTCCTGCCCGGCATCGCCGGGTCTCCCGCCCCTGACGCAGGGTCACAGCGATGACCAGGCGTCTCCTTGCCAGACAGGAAGTCATGGGAGGGCTGCGAGGGCTCTAAATCCTCTGGGGGCACGTCCCGAGCATCGGGCCACGGGGGACCAGGGACCGCCCGGGGAGAGGCCTGCAGAGCCGGGAGGGGAGAGAGAAAGGGGTTCAGGGTCCTGGAGCCACACCGCCGCGGATCGGATCGCGACTGTGCCGCTCGCCAGCCGCCGTCTCCTCGAGCAACCACCTCGGCCTTTCTCGGCCGCGGCTTCTCCCTCAGAGAACCGGAAGTCAGGGTGCCGCCCACCACGGAGGATGAGTTCTCGCGTGGGGAAGCGCCGGGGGCCGGGGCCGGGACGCACATTCCCTGGGTCACGCTGGCTCGGTGTCACAGCTGCAGCCGCTGAGCCTGACCGAGGGGCACTGACCATGACCCCCACCCCCCTCCCCGGGCCCCGACTCACCCTCCGCCAGCGCAAGGGCAGCCTCCTCGCCGCCGGCGTCGCGCAGGGCGAACATGGCGCGGTACCGGTCGAAGAGTGGCTGGCCTTCGTCCAGCAGCACCTCCCGCAGCCGCCCCACGTCGCGCTCCTCAGCGGGAGGGGCCGGGTCCACCGAGAGGTAGGGCCCTGCCACCGCGGGCTCCCCGCTGTGCTGCTGCAGCCACTCCAGCCGCCTGACAGCCAGTTGGCACGTCTCGGCCACCTGCGGGGACAGGGGTGCACAGATGAACGTCCAGAACAGGCTCATCCATGGACACAGGAAGTAGATGAGACACTGACAAGGGTTGGGGGGCAGGGGAGTGACTACTGATGGGGCGGAGCTCCTTTTGGGGTGAGGGAATGTTCTGGAATGAGAGATGATGGTTGCACACCTCTGTGGATGTTCTAAAAACCACTGAAGTGCACGCTTTCAGAAGGTGAATTTTATGGTGTTAACATCTCAGTAAAGTCGCTCCCTGAAGAAGGAAGAAAGGCAGGCGGGGGGACGGACCGTGGGGCGGACAGAAGCGGGTGGGCTCGGAGGGGTCCTGGCGGAGGGACTGGAAGGGCGGGAAAGGCACGGCGCGTCAGCCGGGCAGGGTGGGTTTTGTGCGGGGGAATCAGGAGCCCGCAGCCACCCTGGCCGCCGCCCTCTGATCTTGTCCCGGCCAAGAGGTCGCCCTGGCAAGCAAACCCTGGTGAGGCTGGTCTAGGCAGGAGCGGGAGGGGTCAGGCGTTAGTTACCTCGATGACGGGGTCGGTGGAGTACTGTTTCAGGACCTCCAGAACTTCCGGGTTCCCGATGGCCCCCAGGGCCTCCCCTGAGGAGAAGAACCATGGACACAGTTCACTGTTGGTCAGGAAAGTAGGAAAGGCCCTGGATGCGGGGGGGGGGGGGGGGGGGGGGAACACGACACCAGCAACACCACCTCCTTTGTGCTCCGTCCTCCCTACAGCTCTGTATGTATCTTGTGACCCACCCTGGCCCCGCGGACTGGAGCGGAGCCGGCACGGCCCCCAAGTGGTCTCAATGGCATCCCTTCCCCTGAATTTGGACTTGGCCGGAGCTGGGCTGAGACCTCTCCCGATCCCCGGGCCAGTGCACCCCCCTGCCCCCACTCATGCTCTAGATGGGGAGACACAGGTGAGCATGACATTACAGCCTGGGGACACTGGGTAACATGGAGCTCCAAGGACACCCAGGCGAGGAGAGTTCGTGGGGGTGAGCCTGGAGGAGGGGGATCTAGGCGGCGAAGTGAGGGAGGAAGGCCAGCGAGACCAGGCAGGGCTGGAGCAGGCTGACCGTCTCCGTGGGTCTGCACAAGCCCTGAGTGGGAAGAGACCCAAGGCCAGCAAACACTCGCTCCCACTCAACTCCTCCTCCGCTTGGCAGGCTGCTAGAGTGTGATGCTGCCCCCCATCGAGAACACCCCAATGGACCTGAATCCAAGTCAGGGCGTCCTCCTCTGCCCGCAGCCCTTCAGGGCCCCCACCTCCTTCAGGGCAAAAACCTAAAGTCCTCCCTTGGCCCCCAAGGCCCCGCACAACCTGCCCTGTCCCCTTCCTGTCCTCCCCTCTCCTCCCTCTTGCTCACTCTGCTCCGGCCACAGGGACCTCCGTGCCACTCTCCCAAGGAACAGGCTGGGTACTGCCCCAGGACCTTTGCTCGGGCTGTATCCTGTGCCTGAAGCACTTTTCTCCAGATACCTGCCTTCCTTCACTCAGATCTCTGTCCACTGATTAAAAAGGGCAACACCCCTGGCACCCCCATCCTACTCCCTGCGTCATCGCCTCCTTAGCACTTCCATAACACGACAAGGTGTCCTGCACTCCCATACACTCAAAATAGTGGGACTTATGGGAAAGGTGAGGTTTGGAGTAGAGCACTCTTGGTTAAGGAGAGCTCCAACCGAAATAGCGACTGGCACATCCAGCGTCACCAGGGGCAGCGTGGGGGTGGGGACAGCTCAGCATAAGTAGAGACCACTTCGGGGAATATTAAAAATACCCAAAAGAGTAAAATGGAAACAGCCGCCCTGTGCCCATCCACAAATGAGCTCACTGGTTATAGAGGCAAGGCCTCAGCAGCACAGTCTTGCCGAGGATTTTATTCGTTCCTCCTGTTTCCTGCTGCCCTGGAGATAAGAGGGCCTGGTACATGGCAGGTGCTCAATAAACACTGGCCCAGTGAATAAAACGAACTCATGAAACAGACATCACAGGCTGGCGAGCTCACCACCTGGTTTTATATCAGCAAAGAATGGTTTTTATGTTTTAAATGTCTTTCTCAAAAAAAAATTTTTTTTTTGTTAAACGTTTTTATTTTTGAGAGAGAGAGAGCACGCACGTGCAAGCAGGGGAGGGGCAGGGAGAGAGGGAGACAGAGGATCTGAGGTGGGCTCTACACAGATAGCAGACAGCCCGACGTGGGGCTCGAAGTCACAAACTGTGAGATCGTGACCTGAGCTGAAGTCTGATGCTTAACCGCCTGGGCCACCCAGGCGCCCAAAATCGCTTTCTTTTAAATCAAAGGGACGAGGGACACCGGGGTGGCTCAAGCTTAGGTTAAGCCTCCAGCTCCAGACGTCGACTCAGGTCATGTTCTCACAGTTTGCGGGATCCAGCCCAGTGTCGGGCTCTGTGCCGAGTGTGGAGCCTGCTTGGGATGCTCCCTCTCTCTCTGCCCCTCCCCTGCGCGCGCTCTCTCTGTCTCTCTCAAAATAAACAAACTGCAAATCAAGAGGACCATATTTCCCCACGTGAAAATGACGCGAAATTCAAATCTCAGCGACCATCAGGGTCCACCTGCACGTGGCCACGGCCCTCCGGGGGTGCTAGTTTATGGCGGCTTTACGCACCGTGGCAGAGTTGAGTCCGGTGACAGAGTCTGTCCGGCCCGGGGTGGCGGTGGGCTGGAGACTTTACCCACCCTTCGCAGACCCAGCGTGCAGAGTTCGGCTAGATCACGACGGGGCGGGGCGGGGGGGGGGGGGGGGGACCGAGGCAGAAGGGAAACAGCAGGCGGGGTGAAGGCCAGGCGCCCTTGCCCTGGCCACTCACCGGCCTCGTGGCGCACCATGGGCTCCTGGCGGGTGTCACGCAGCACGTCCAGGAGCACGGGGATGGCCCGGGAGTCCTGCATCTGGCCCAGGCAGTAGGCCAGCTCGTGCTTGAGCAGGGCGGAGTCGTCGCCGAAGGCCTGGCTGATCCAGGTGATGGCGCCCGGGCCGCCGAGCCCGCGAAGGGTGAAGAGCGCCCTGAAGCGGGCCTGCAAGGGCTGCTGGGGGTCCACCAGCGTGCGCCCCACGGCCTCCACCTCCTGCTCGGTCACCATGGCGCCGCCGCCTTCCTCCGCAGCCCCGCCGGGGCCGAAGCTGGGGACCGTGGGGCACAAGAACCTACGTGCAGAAAACCGAGAGCCCAGGTGAGAGGCGTCTTCTGCCCATCCGTGAACTTGTTCCCTTAAGAGTCAGGCGCCCGGTGGGGTGGATTCCCACCAGCCGACCAGCCTGGACGTCTGGGTTGAAAGCCAGGGTCTGGCCCTGTCTACCTGCTGCGCGGCCTTCCGTAAGTCACTTTCCCTCTCTGGGCCTCTCGCCTCTGTACCGGCAAGGACTTCTGGCGGCCTGCGCTCCACGCCGTAGCCGGAGGGAGCACGGTGGTGGGTGGCCAACACAGCCCCCGACGATCCCCACTCCGTGCGGCCCCTCTCACACCGGAAGGGCTGAACGGGACACGGAAGGGACGACACTCTGCTCACTCTGCTCCAGCCACAGAGGCCTCCTGGCTGTTCCTCCAACAGGCCAGGCCCAGTCCTGCCCCAGGACCTTTGCACGGACCTGTTCTCTTTCCCAGGAACACTCTTCCCCAGATACGTCCCATGCTCATGCTCTCACTTCGTGGGTCTCAAATGTCACCTCCTCAGGGAAGCCTTCCCGGGTCACAGTCTTCACTGTTGTTCCTTCCCCTTGTTTTACATTTCTTCAAAGCACTTACCACTACTAGACATCGCGTAAGATGTTTACCAGTTTAGCTCCTATGGCTGGTCTTACCCGTCACAGAACTCTGAAGGCAGGGACCGAGTCTATCTTGGTCACCACTAAACCCCCCAGCACACAGTAGGCCCTCAATGAAACCAACAGCCCTCCCTGTAACAGCGGCTGACGTGCACAGAGCATCTGCTCTGTGGCAGGGACCTCTTCTTTTTTTTTTTTCTTTAAAAAAATTTTTTTTTTAATTATTTATTTTTGAGACAGAGAGAGACAGAGCATGAACGGGGGAGGGGCAGAGAGAGAGGGAGACACAGAATCCAAGGCAGGCTCCAGGCTCTGAGCCATCAGCCCAGAGCCTGACGCGGGGCTCGAACTCAGGGACCGCGAGATTGTGACCTGAGCCGAAGTCGGACACTCAACCGACTGAGCCACCCAGGCGCCCCGGCAGGCACCTCTTCTAAGCCCCCTACATTCATGAGCTCCTGTGATTCTCCCCATAAAACTATGAGACAGGCACTAGGACTGTCACCCTTTTACGGGCAAGAGGGCAGAAGCCGAGAAGTTAATGACTCGCTTACGAACCGCGTAAGGAGTTATACATCCAGGTGGCCGGGCTCCAGAGGCAAGTTCTAAACCACAACTGTTGTGCCGAATGGATGGACTAAGATGACATGATGCGGCTGGGCTGGGAGGAGGGGCTCCCTCTCCACCGTCCAGATCAACCAAGTCCTGGCAGACGCTTCGTAAAGCAAGCCTTGGCGTGCTGCGTGGCCTTCCGGTTCCCTGCAGCGTCGGCAGGGCTGACCCGGCTTCATGGGGGAGGTGTGGCTGCCTGAGTGTGGATGACCATGGAAGGAGGGGACACCTTGAAATAAGGACCACCAGAGACCACAGAAACCAGGAGCCAGGGAGCTGGCAAGGCCTTAGGGGCCATGAGATCTGACTCTCTTCTACACAGACGAGCAGCGACTTGTCTGGGGTCACCAAACAGGACCCAGGACTCCTGCCTCCCAGTCCGTGCGGGGTCGCCCTCAAGACACCTGGAGAGGGCCCTTCATGGCCTCCTCATCATCCCCAGCGTCCTCAGATGCCTGGGAATGAGGGGACATGTGGCCAACAACGCAGCTCCAGCTACGGGAGAGGAACGTGAAGAGAAAACAGGGCAAGACCTGAACTGGGGCAAAAGTCTCCGGGCTTGGCTTCTTCATTTGGAATAAAATTATCAGCAGCTCACGAGCCGGGTTTCCTTCCAGTCTCTGTCCAGATATTAAAGTACAGGCAGGAATCCTCTGAGCACCCAGCTTTGACAACGCAAACCCTCAACCGCCCTGCACTTCTGTTCCTTGTGGCTTTCAGTGTTCCCCGCGGCCTCTAACAGCTCCTGGCATCCAGTACATTTCACTCATCTGTTTCTTACTAGAAAGTCGGCGCCACAAAGACGGGACTTTATATAGAAATAAAGATAAATCTGTACCACACGCACACACACACGGACCCAGGTATATATACTGTTTTGTTCACTGCTATGTCCCCAAGGCCTAGCACGGGATCGGTCACCATGGTAGGAGGTGGCCAATCCTTAGTTGTTGAATGAACCGAACGTCTCCTGCGCACCAGGCATCGTACTAGGCAGGCACTTCACGCCCGGCGTAAATCTGTATCATTCGTAAAATGGGTAGAAGGGGCACATGGCCCGAAGGAAGCGATGCTCCTAGAGCACCTTGTACAATTGCTGGCACTTAACAGGCCCTTGGACAAACCAGAGCTAGTGTTAAATATTCCTGCAGGGAGCCCCAAACCCACTTCTGTGCTCAGGAGGGCGCCCCAAGCCGCCTGGAAGCCCGCAAATCATACTTTCGGCCCATTTTTCAGTGGGAAGCGGGGGCAAGGGTGTGGGCGCGGGGTTGAGGGGATCAGCCCCCAACCAAGGCGGAATCCGGGAATCCGCTCGCCCCCGTGAAAGCCTCTTAGAAGAAGACACGATGGATTAGTAAGGGATGGAGAGAGAGGAGACGAGGATCCTCAACCCTCCGCCCCCCCCCCCATCCCCGACCTCCCTAAACCAAGAATTCCCAACAAAAAGATACCTGGTAATCAACGCTCCTCCAGGAAGGGAGTCCCTCGGGGCTGCTCGCAGGTTCCCTCCCCCTGGAAGAGAACCCGAGGAACTGGATGCCTCAAGATCTGTCTACGCGGGTCCCCAAGTACTGGATCCCACACGCCGCTGGATCTCCCAGAAATCTCGAGAAAGGGGTCGCCCGATATGGGAACCCCGAGCACGCTCCGGCTCCCTGGCTCCCCCCAACGAAGGGATCTCCGGCGACAAGGACCCCGCAACCCGGGGAAAGCGTTCGCCCGGACTCTAAACCCCTCAGGAGGAGGCCCCTCGACTCCCCCCCGCCCCCCAAGCAACGAATCCCAGAGACTGGACCCCCTCCCGCGGCGTCCTCCCCGTGCCCGCCCGCCAGGCCGCGGCCACGTACCGCGCTCTCCGCTGCCAGAACGCCCGAGCGATCTTCCGGAAGACGAGGAACGCCGCGCCCGCCCGCTCCCTCCACCGCCACCCGCGTCTCACCAACCGCGACGCTCGCAGCGCGCTCCGGGAGCCGCCATCTTGTCGCCCACGTGACCGGCCCGGACGGCACCAACACAGCCCTCGGGGGGAGTTCCAGTGAAAGTCTCCGCGGCGGGAGAGAGGTCTGGAAGCATGAGTCGGCGCCTGGGCCCCAGCTCACACTTAAACACCGGATGGAGTCTACGGACATCCCTCAGGGAAGGGCAAGGGCAACCTTCATTCTTTCCCCGGAAGAGATTCTCTCCGGCCTCCCCACCCGCTTCGGTCAGTGGAAATGGTTTGTGCCCGGGGCCGGCTAGCCACGGAACCTGCGCGGCGCTCCTGGGGCGTGGCCAAGTCCTGGGGGCGGGGCCAGTGGCCTCAGGGGGCTGGACGCGAGCTCGGGAGGGGAGGGTTCGCGTCCTTTCCCCCACGCGGTCAAGTTGTTCATTCATCGTTCACGTAACAAATAGCTAATGGAGGCTGAGGACAAGACAGCCTGCAATCCATAACCTCGTAAACCTCCCAGCCTGGTTGTCTGAGGGAGACGGACAGTAAATAAATAAAATACATGTTAGATCGTGACGCGTGTTAAGGGGAACAAAGTATTCAAGCAAGGTGTACGTGTGGGGTGTGAGGTCTTAGGGGGCGTGGCCACAGACTGAGGTGATGACTTACATGAGTGCGGGAAGGAGCCGTGGGGATGTTTGGGGATAGAGCCGCCCAGACAGAAGAAGGACTTGGCTTCACTCTGACAAATGAGAAGCCACGGAAGTGTTCTAATCAGGGACATTCTGAACAGGCTTTTTTGGACTGCTAGGCAGAAAATAGATATTTGGAGGGTGGAAGCAAAGAGTCCAGAAGTGCTCAGATTCTGGATTAATTTTGTTTATTTTTATTATGATTTTTTTTTTTTTTTTAGAGATTTTAAGTAATTTCTACACCCAAACGTGGGGCTTGAACTCACACCCCCGAGATCAAGAGTGGCGCACGACACTCGCTGAGCCAACCAGGCGCCCCTGAATTAATTTTGGAGGCAGGGCAAACAGGATTTGAGGAAGGATTGGATATGGAGTTTAGGAGCAAGACTGCTCTCCAGGATAAGTACAAGGTTTCTCACCAGGACCTGGTTGCCGTTCTTACCTTCCCGTCCTATCCATCCAAGGTCTGAAATAGGGTCTGAATGCCGTCACTTTTTGCTCATCTTTACTGCCCCCGTGAGAGTCCAGACCACCACTGGTTGTCAGCAGGATGCTGTCCACACAAGACAAAGCAAGCTTTTAAGCAGTTATGTCCAAACAGTATACTATTCCTCGAAAAGTTAAACATAGCATACGGCCCAGCAATTCTGCTCTTAGATATATATCTAAGATATACCCTCAAACGGGTAATTGTATACCCGTGTTCACAGGAGAATTATCCCCAGGAGCCTCAGGCCCTGGTCCCCTCCATTGTATTTTTTGTCTCTTTGGATGTTATTCGCCTAGGGACCTCCAGCGAGTGGGATCATGCGGGATGTGTCCTTTTGTGTCGGACTTATTTCACTGAGCACAATGTCCTCAAGGTCCATCCAGGTTGCGGCAGGTGTCAGGCTATCCTTCCCTCTTAGGGCTGAATACGGCTGCATATGATACGGATGGACCACGGTTTGTGGATGTGAGGTATGCAATTTATTTTGATATGCATAATTGTGTGTGTGTGTGCTTGTGTGCGTGCATGTGCGTATGGTTAGCTATATAATAGAGCAAATACAGCCGTATGTTAACTGGGGGAAGTGGATGGTGGGCATATGACAGTTAAGTGTACAATTCTTTAAACTTTTCTTTTTTTGAAAAAGGTGTTTATTTATTTATTTATTTTTTTTTTTTTGAGAAATAGCACAAGTGGGGGAGAGGTAGAGAGACAGAGAGAGAATCCCAAGCAGGCTCTGTGCTGCCAGAGCAGAGCCTGACTTGAGACTCAGTCTCCCGAACCGGGAGATCATGACCTGAGCCAAAATCAAGAGTTGGCCACTTAACGCACTGAGCCACCCAGACACCCCTAACCTAAACTTTTCTATACATTTGCAAGTTTTCATAACAAATCACCGGAACAATGGGTGGCAGGGAAAAGGCGGACTACTGTTCCCAGCATTTAAAAAATTTCAAAGTCAGGGGCGCCTGGGTGGCTCAGTCGGTTAAGCGGCCGACTTCGGCTCAGGTCATGATCTCGTGGTCTGTGAGTTCGAGCCCCGCGTCGGGCTCTGTGCTGACAGGTCAGGGCCTGGAGCCTGTTTCAGGCTCCCTCTCTCTCTACCCCTCCCCTGCTCATGCCCTGTCTCTGTCTCAAAAATAAATAAAAACATTAACAAAATGAAAAATTTCAAAGTCAGGGGCGCCCGGGGGGCTCAGCCAGTTTAGCGTCCGACTTCGGCTCACGTCACGATCTCACAGTTCATGAGTTTGAGCCCCGCATCAGGCTCCGTGCTGATGGTGCGGAGCCTGCTGGGGATTCTCTCGCTTCCTCTCTCTCTCTGCCCCTACTCATACGCGCTTCCTCTCTCTCTCTCTCTCTCACGATAAATAAACTTTAAAAAATAATAAACATTTGGGGCGCCTGGGTGGCGCAGTCGGTTAAGCGTCCGACTTCAGCCAGGTCACGATCTCGCGGTCCGTGAGTTCGAGCCCCGCGTCGGGCTCTGGGCTGATAGCCTGGAGCCTGTTTCCGATTCTGTGTCTCCCTCTCTCTCTGCCCCTCCCCCGTTCATGCTTTGTCTCTCTCTGTCCCAAAAATAAAAATAAAAAAAAAAATAATAATAATAAACATTTGGAAGTTAAAAATACGAAGTGTTTTCACTTTGAAAGGTGGAAAAGAAGCGCTTGTTGCAACATAAGTTGTAACGGCAAGAAGAAAAGTTGGAAAAAAGTCCTGAAGGACAGCCTCTTCTCTGCCTCCAGGGGCGCCCAGCCCCCACCGTCACTCAGCTGGACCCCAGCAGTCCCTTCTAGCCTGTCCTCTCCCCTCGCGGTCAGTCCTCCCCGCAGCAGCCACGAGAGGGCGCTGAGTCAGGTCCCGCCCTCCTCTGCCCACAGCCCTCCAGGACTCCCACCTCCCTCAGGGTAAAAGCCCAGATTCTCCCCACCGCCCCCAAGGCCCTCCATGGTCTGCCCCAGACCCCTCCTTGTCCTCCCCTTCTCCCTCTCTCCCCCTCACTCAGTCTGCTCCAGTCAAATGGGCCTCCTCGCTCTTCTCCAGTATCCCAGGCAGGTCCTGCCCCAGGGCCTTTGCACATGCTATGCCCTCTGCCCGGACTGCTGTTCCCCTCTGGCATCCCCATACCTGGTTCTCTTCCTCCTCCGGGTTTCTGCTCACATGCACCTCCATATGGCCTTAGCTACCATATTTTAAGCTTTCACTCCCCTTAGCAGTCCCAACCCCATAGACTCATCCCCCCACACCAACACGGCTCTGCACGTTCTAACCCAATACATCGTTTACTCTAAGGTTCTGTTTTTCTCAACATCTGTCCCCTCGTCTTGAATGTCAGCTCCATGAGGCCAGGGAATTTCCCAGGACAGCTGGAGCAAAGGCCCTGAGGTCGGGATGGACATTCAGAGCACCAGCCAGGTTGGCGGGAGCTGAACGAGGGAGGGGGGGGGGGGGCGCAGCGGGCGGAAGCGATTTGCGCTGTGATTAATCCAGACAGATGGTGGCCTCGAAGGAGCCCCAATCCTCTTACCCAAAGCCCCTTAATATTTCCGCCACGCGGGTCACCTCCAGGCCTCTCCTGCTGCGGGCGGCCACCATGCCGGGGCTGGCGGTCGAGGAGGGGATGGAGGGCTGGAGCCCGGCCCCGCCGCTCTACGAGGAGTACCGCCCGCCGCCCCTGGATGCCATCCGCCTGCCCAGGTATGTGCTGTACCTGCTGCTCGCGGCATTCCTGGTGGTGGCCGTGGCCTACGCCATTGTGGGGCATCTCATCAAGGACCTCGCCCACGACCTGGCCGGTGAGCCGCTACCCACCACGGGCCTGGCTGGGGGCAGTGCTGGGCCACCCCGGGGCGGGGACAGGGGCGGGTACAAGGTCCTCTTGTAGCCAGGCAGGGGGCGGAGGGCGGACGGGGCCCCTGGGGGCTCCTCACCGGCGTCCCACCGCAGACTGGGCCTTTGGCCCGAAGCCAGACCAGGAGGACGCCCCCCAGGAGCTGCGCCCGAGCCTGGAGGGGGAGGATCTGGAGGAGCTCGATCTGCAGCTGGCCCTGGCCTGGCGGGGCGACGAGGACCCTGGCGGGGGCACCGACGCAGCCCCCGCGGAAGCCTCCGCCCCGGCTCCCCGCCGCCCTTCGATTGCCTTCAAGGACCCCCCTGGCCGAAGCTCCTTCTGGAGGCTGAACTGAGCTGGGGCCTGCCCTCTGGCCCGGGCCCCGGGTTTGAACCCCTCTGGCTGTTGTGTAGCCTGGACTTGGGCGCCCAGGACCCCTTGTTCCACTGATCTGCCCTGTCTTGGCACAGAATGTTCTCGTTCTCGGCGGGCAGGTCTCCCAGTGGTTGGCACTTCCCGCCTGCTTCCCCCTTAGCCCCAGAGCCTGATCCCGCCCGGCCTCCACCAAGAAGATGTTTTTAAAAGAGTGATAATGGTGGCTAACCGTGACCTAGTGCTTAGCCTGGGCCTGCTGTTGTGCTCGGTGAGCCTTTTCCCTGTGATCCTCGCGGGCAGGACTCACTTGCCCCCATTTAACAGATGGGACAATGGAGGCACGAAGCCCAGAAAGGACTTGCTTGCAGCAGAGAGAGCTTTTTTGTGGCCAGAGGCCGGTTCTGTGACCTGCCTTCGGAAGCAGAAGCCCCAAGGCGGGGTTCTGCCCCCGGTCTTCCGGATCTGCTCGGTCCCCCGCCCCCCCCCCCCCCCCCCGGCCTCCTTCCCATGCTCTGCTGCTGGGCCCCCGCTCGATCTGCCGGTCCCCGGGTGGGGGGGCTCCTGACTTCCCAGCTAACCCGAGAATTCCTGGAGGACAGTGCCTGAGGCTTCCTCCCTCCCGTGTGAGCTTTGCACAGGATAGGGCACACAGTAGGGGCTTCATACGTACCGCCTGGGTGGTCGGGGTGGGCTCGCTTTGAACTCCACCGCTCCGCTGGGTGGCCTGTAGTCTACAGTCAGACCGCAGGGAGGGAGGAGGCCCCAGGGATGCGTAGGTCCTCCATAAGGCCATGTGCAATGACGCTGTTATCCCCCAGTGCCCCCCGCCCCCCCCCCCCAGGGCCCCGCAGAGACCCCCACTCTGGGCCTCCTGCCACATGCCCGGGCCGTGGCTGTCCCATGGCAGCTGGGCTGCAACACTCCCTCGCTTGGGCAGGGTCCCCTATCTAATCAGCCCCGGGGACCAAGGTTGACGGGCAGGAGAGCCTGGACCCTGAGTCATCGGCTGCCTGGTTGACCCATTCTCCAGCCATAAGGGCATGGGTGGGTTTGGAGATGCCCGGTGGGCACGCGGCCCATCCCCTCCTGTCCCTGTGCTCATCCCAGCCTTGGCTCCGGGTGACCGGGGTTCAGATCCCAGCTCGCAAAATTTCCGTGTGACCTCTGTGCTCCTGGCCTCCTCGAGCTTCTCTACGACATGGGGGCATAACATTTTGTGGGGAGTTCGGAGACGGAGTCCTAATGACGCGTGGAGGCCCATCGCGGCCGGGCCCCTGCCGCAGGGAGCCTGGGAGCCTGGAGGCTGGGTCCCGGGGCAGGGCCCAGCGTGGAGGGGGCTGGACTCCCCGCGTTAATTGTTATTTCAGGTCCAGAGTCTGACCTCCCAGTGGGGAGGGGAGGGGAGGGGAGGAGGGAGGGCCCCCTCCGGGTCTGGGCCTGCCCCACCCCTGGGCCTGCCTGCCACTGTATCCAGGGCTGGGCAGGGCCTAGACCGGGCCTGACCTTGACTGTGCCGTGCTGCTGGCTCGTCCGCGGCCATGGGGACCCTGCAGACCCTTTTCCTGCTCAGCGCCCTGCTCCTGTCACCTGCCGAGGCTCAGGAGGGTAGGGCTGTGCCCTGGACCCCGGGGTGGCGGGTAGGGAGCCGGTTGCGGGATGGGCTCATCCAAAGGCTCACCTTCTCCCCATTTGTCATGATGAGGACCTGAGGCCTCTGAGAGGAGGGGGCAGGGAGATGAGGAATGGGACCCGGCCCCTCTTGGAGCGCCCCCCCCCCAGCCCTTCCCCTCCCTCTGGGCCTCCCTCCCCGTCCCTGAGGCCAATCCTGCCTGTCACAGCCCCTAGCCCCCTCCTGGTCTCTAGAGCCGGTCTCTGAAACCCAGCCCCTTTCCAAGACCCCATCTGCCTGAGCACCCCCAGCACCGCTCCCCTGTCCCCTATCGGGGGCCAGGCCCCCGGCCTCCCCATCTCTGAGTCCCACCTTCGGACAGCCGCGCAGCGTCGCCTGAAGCCCTGGCTGGTGGGCCTGGCAGCCGTCGTGGGATTCCTGTTTATCGTCTTCCTCCTCATGCTGGCCAACCGCATCTGGTGCTCCAAAGTGAGGTGGGAGCCCCTCTCCCCGCTCCCTTGTCCCCGTCCCCGTCCCAAAGTGCTGGGCGCCCCTCCCCCTCTCTGACTCTCTCTGGTCCCTTCTTCTGTCTCCCCATTTCCCTGTCGCTGCTCAGACCCCCACCTCACAATCCAGGACACCTGCCTTCCTTTCTGTAGTTCGTGAGCCCCAGCTCACGGCAGAGGGGCCGAGGGTCTCCCTACCTCCTGCCCTTCACCCCCTCTCACCTCCCCCTGCCCCGTTTCTATCTCTCCTACAGGGCTGAGGATGAGGGGGAGCCCAGGTTCAGAATAGAGACCAACCAGGATGTGGACCTGAGGTACCGCCTGTGTGAACGTGGGTGGCTGTGTGCGGGGCCGGGGGGGTCTGTGTGCGCCCTCTGCGGGGGTGGGGAGGCACGGGTGGGCACAGATGACCTCCCGCTCTTGAACACTTCAAGCACGTTCCCGCCCCAGGGCCTTTGCACCTACTGTTCTCGCCGATTGGAACACCTTTGGCCGTGTCTTCCGGCTGGCTCCTCCTTCAGTCCCTGCTCAGATCTTTCTTCCTCACAGAAGCCCACCCTGACTACCAGCTCTCCTGACGCTCTGTGTCCCGCAGCTGTGCGTTTTTCTTTGCATTTAACCCCAGCTGAAATTCTCTTAGTCATTTACCGCTTTCTCGACACTACACGGTAGCTTCCAATTGATGAATAGAACTTAGCTTCAGTCCCGGCTGTGTGCCCAGTGCTCAGCACAGGGCCCGGCACCCAGTAGGCACTTGGCAAATATGTGTTGAATAAGACGGTGGTGTGGGATTGTCTAGGTGTCTGTGCACAAGCGTGTGGTTTGTTGTGGGTGACTCTCTTGGACTCAGTGCCTCCTATGGTCCTGACTGCTTCCCGGCGTGATTCCGATGGGAGGCTCAGGGATGTGGCAGGGCGGGGGACCTTCCGGTACAACATCTCAACTTGGGCAAAAGTTGGGGGATAGGAGTAGGAGGGCAGGAGAGGGGAGAAGGCCAGTCTGACTGGAAGATTCTCAGTTGAGACCAAAATGTACAGGAGAGGTGCAGGCCTGATGGCTTGCTTTGTCTAAGACCCAGTGCAGTTCCAGGGAAATGTGATTCCCACTCCCAAGATGTGCTGGAGGTTGTAGAATCCACCAGAGTTCCTATGTTGGTAGTTTTCTCCCTGCCTTGTTCATTCCTCCATCCATCCATCCATTCTTCTGTCCATCATCCATCCATCCATCCATCCATCCATCCGTCTGTCCATCCATCCGTCTGTCCATTTTTCCATCCATTCTTCCATCCATCCATCTGTCCATCCATTCTTCTGTCCATAATGCATCCATCCATCCATCCGTCCGTCCATCCATCCATCCATCCATCCATTCTTCCATCCATCCATCTGTCCATCCATCCATCCATCCATCCTTTCATCCAGTCTTCCATCCATCCATCCATCCATCCATCTGTCTGTCCGTCTGTGCGTCCATCCTTCCATCCATCCGTCCATCCATCCATCCATCCATCCATCCATCCATCCATCCACCCATCCGTCCATCCATCCATCCATTCTTCCATCCATCCATCCATCCATCCATCCATCCGTCTGTCCATCCATCCTTCCATCCACCCATCCATTCTTCCATCCATCCATCTGTCTGTCCATCCATCCATCCATCCATCCATCCATCCATCTGTCCATCCATCCATCCATTCCCCTACCCACCCATCTACTTACTCACTCACCCATCCATCCACCTGCCCATTTCCCCCACCCATTATCCCAGTGATCCATCCCCCCACCCACATATCTATACTCCTATCCATTCATCCATTGACATTATTCCTTCCTTCCTCTAATCAATCTATAACTTCCACTCCGTCTACCTATTTCTCCCTCCATGAAAGCTTCCATTCACTTCTCTACTTATCTACCTATCCATCCATCCATCCATCCATTCTCCCATCCATCCACCTGCCCACCCATGGGATGGTTGGTTGAGCCTTAGTTTCTGCCTTTGCGAAAAAGAGATAAGGCTTCCTCACAAGGACTATTTCGAGGACTCAACAAAGATACTTTTTCTAAAACACTCGTCACAAGGCCTGGCACAGGAAAGTGTTCATTAAATACGAGCGACTCTGTTTCTTATCGTGGTCTGGGGCCTTTGTATTCATACAGTGAAAGAGACAAGAGGAAGAAGAAAGAGGAGGTACAGGAGGAGAAGGAGAAGAAGGCTGAGAAGGAAGGAGAGAGAAACTTGGGGCTGGAGCTGGAGGAGAAGGAGGAGCCCGGAGATGATGAGAGAGTCAAGAACACAGCCATGTGAAGACTCACCACACACTTCTTCCAGGCAGCCCCCCAGAGGTACCCCTTCCACACCATACAAGCAATGACCTGGATGTGAAGCCACCACGACATTCCACGTGGAGTTGAGAACACCGCTCCCAGAAAGAAGACCGGTGGAACTCGCCCTGCCCCTCAGGGAGGGCTCTCCGTGTGCTACACGCGTGGGCTTTACCCGCCCTCCTTCCTGATGTGTCTGCCTTGTGATTCCTGGACTTGGAGCACATTCTTGGTTATGGAGAAACCCCCAAGCCCTCTGCCATCTCCTGGCCCCACCTACGTCTACCCACTGCCTGATTTCTTTTTCCTCTCCCTGACATCTGTTGTCCAGAACCTCCCCCGTCCCTCTCCGCCCCGGGACCAGCGCAGGGCCGGGGCTGCCTTCTGGGGACCTGCATTAAAGAGTTGATAAGAGCCCTCCAGAAGGGCCCCTGTTGTCTCTTGGGACTCAGTGTCCCCCTGGGGGAGGCGGCTTTGGGGGTCGGGGCCAGTGCCTGTGCGGGTACCGAACAGCAAGTTGCCCCGTGCCCAGATGCCCCGGCACCCGGCACACTCTCCGTGCAATCTCGAGTTTGCTGCCCTGAGCCCTGGACTTTGAGCCCCCAGAGAGCCGTATCCTGGGAAATCGCCGCTCCTCCACCCCCCGGGGTCACGTGGCTCCATCCTGGGGAACTGGGTCTGGGAGGCTGCCGGTGCCACAGGGTTCCCTGCTCTCTTGGGAAGGGACAGTGCTTTCTCCTCCCAGTTTCCAGCTTCCTCTTTCACCTCCGTCTCTCCGGGCCCTGGGCCTTGTCCTGGATGTTAACCATTTCTTAATGGGGACCTTGATAAAGGCCAGCATCCCGGATCGGTTCTGGGGCCCGTAGCTGGGGTTGGTGGGATGCGACCCAGAAGGCAGGGGGCCCCTGTGCAAGAACACTTCCAAGACCGTCCAGCAGGGGGCGGAAAAGCCATAAAGAACATAAAGGCAATAAACGCCCTGAGAGATGCTCCCAGGGAACCCCAACTTCATCCTCGGTCAGCAGTACGTGATCTGTCCCATCTTCCAGCTGAAAATACCGAAGCACAGAGAGACAGATGTCACCGGCCAGGTGTCGCTGGCTGCTGTTGGCAGAGCGGGGATGGAAGTCCAGGCCGCCCAAAGGATGAGGGAGTTTGTAGGCTCTAACTAAGGTCACAGTCGGAGGTGAATGTCCTAGGACGGGGAGGGTTGGGGTGCGGGGTGCTCGTTCCAGGCTGTGCTTCCTAGCTGGGACAACCGTGTCCCTCTGGAATGCCAGACGCAATTCTGCAACCTGGGGACAAGACATAAGGCACAAAGGAGGTGCCAGGGGTTAAGAACCCTTTGCAGGTGCTGGCACACAGTAGGTGTTCAGGGAAGGAGTTCCCCAGCTCTCCTCAGCCTCTCCCCCCACCCCCACCCCGGCTCTGGCTGTGGGAGTGAGGGGGTCCGGTGTGGGGGGGGGGGTCCTCAGGGAGACAGGGTGCTGGGATGCCTGGGACCCTGAGGCCCCTTCCCCGGCAGGCCCCGAATCCAGAGAAGGGGGCCCCACCCCCCACTTCCGGCCACACCGGCCACACCTTGCCCTGGGGTATCCTGGGCAGGCCACTTCCTCCTCTCGGGGGGGGGGGGGGGGGTGGCACCCCAGAACCTGCTGGAGAGAGGCGAGGACAGACCCACGAGGATGGACAGGTTCTGGATGACCGCTGGCCGGGTCTCCCTTCTGGAAGCTCTGGTCCCGTGCCTGGTTCAGGCACAGCCCTGTAAGGCCTCTGGGAGGGAGAAGAGGTGAGAAGGGAGTCCCGACCCGGTGGCCCAGCCTCTGACCCTGCCCCGCCCCGCCCGCAGTGGCCCAGAGGAAGCCGTGGCTGGTGGGGCTGGGGGCCGCGCTGGCCGCCCTCTTCCTCACCTTCGTCTTGACCGTGGTCTACGCCGTCTGGTGCAGAGAGTCCCGCGACAGGTGGGCCCCCTTTGAGCCTGAGCCCCCCCCCCCCCCGCTGAACCACCCCCCCCCCCCCCCCCCCCCCCCCCCGGGGGCCCCCCCCCCCCCCCCCCAGGGCCGGGGGGGGGGGGGGGGGGGGGGGGGGGGGGCGGGATTCTTGGACTCAGAACCGATGGGGCCTCCCATAACCTCACGGACTTCCCTCCTGACTACTCACCTGAAAACGAGGAGGCTTCCCCGAGACAGGTGTATCCAGCCCCCATCTCTGCTGCCTCCATCCACCCGTGCAACCGTCCACCTGTCCCCCGCCCACCCACGTGGCCTTCTATTCTGTCACCCAGCCACTCGGTCACCTAGCCACCCATCCACGCACCCGTCTGCCTGTTGGGGCACCTGCGGTTCTGAGACTCAGGAAGCCGGGAAGGCCACGTGTTAGGAGCACGGTTGGGGCTCCTGTAGCTCGGGGGGGGGGGGGGGGCTCCGGCAAGGGTCCTAACCTGTCCGAGCCTCAGCACCCCTTGTGTACGATGGGAACAACAAAGCGCGGGACTCGGAGGTTCCGGGAGAATCGCAAGAGGCCGGGAGCGCTGGAAGTCCTTATTAAATGAGGTCTTCTGGACCCTTCTCGTTTCCACAGCAACAAAGAGGAGGACGTGGGGAGTGTGAGAAAGGAGGAGAAAGAAGCAGAGGGTGACCAGGGGCTGGAGCTGGAGGAGAGAGAGGTGCCTCCAAACCGTGAAGGAGTGGTGAGCTCCTCCAAATGAAGGTTTCTCGCCTGCCTCCTCCAGGCAGGCCTCCAGGGCTGCCCCAATGCCTGCTCTGCACTCTGCAAGCAAAGTCCCGGTCCTGGGGCCAGGGGAATTATCCCATGTGGGGTTCGGGGTGAAGGGGTCCTGAATGAGGAGCGCTCAGGACCCAGCCCAAGTCCCTCTGGGAGGCTTCTTTGCATTTAGCTGGGTGTTGATGCGTCCCCTTCCCCAGCACATTCTGCCCCAGCCCCCTTTCGCACTGGCAAGAGGGACGTGGGGCAGAAACCGTGCAGTTGGCTCTCCAGTGTTTGCAGGGCCCAGGCCCGGTCCAGTCCTGCAGTCTCGCTTCTGCTGCTTCTGGGCAAGAACTTCGAGCCGATGCGGAGCGCAGGGCTGTTTCCTGGGAGACGAGCGCCCCTCCCACCGTCTGCCGAATTTCTGGTCACTGTCCCCCCCCCCCCCAGCTGGGACTGCGTGCGGTGCCGAGGCTGGGGGGAGACGCGGCGTCATCACCCCCTCTTCCTGCCCTGCCCTCTTGGTGGCGGCTCCGCGGCCCCGTCCTTGCTGTGTGGCCCTAAGCATGTAACTTAACGTCTCTGTGCCTAAGTGCCCTGTCCGGTAAAAGGCGGGGGGGGGGGGGGGGGGGAAAAAACTTGATCCTTTGTGGGTTGTCATGGGGACGAAGTGAAATGATGTCCACAAAAATCCTGGGCACAGAACCCGGAACCCAAAAGGTGTCTAATAAATGCCAGCTTTTGTGATGCTGAAACGGCGAGGATGGGGCCGGGCGCACGGCCGTCCTCGAACAGGCTTGGGGGATCTAGAAGGCCACAGCGTGAGCGCCCAGACCGCGGCTCTGGGGTCCGGACGATCCGGGGGTTCCGGGTGGGGGCGGAGCGGAGGTCGGGGAGGTCGGGAGAAGGGCGGGGCCGTGTAGGCTCCTCCCCTTCCGCAGGGGCGGGACTTCTCCTCTAGGGGCGTCTGGAAATGGGGCGGGGAGCGTTTTGTGGCTGTCGCAAGCCCGCGTCCCTTGTATGGCATTTAGTTGGGGGCCCAGGGGACGGCGAACAGCCTGCAGTGTTGGGACAGCCCCCCCCCCAAAGCCAAGAACTGCATCACCTCAGGGGCCAACGTCCGAAACCACAGACGCTTTCCTGGAGATCCCCCCCCCCCCAAATAGCGGAGCCCTGACCTCCGGTCTGAGGACCCAAGCCCGGTTGACCTCCCACTCTGGGTTGAGCCCCACACCCCTGGTGAAGTCCCACAGCCCTGAGTGACCCCCGACCCCGGCTGAGCCCCCCACCCTGGGCTGAGCTCCAGACTGACCCCCCCACCTCTGGTTGATGGGGGTCGAGCCCCCATCCCGCATGAACCCTACCCCACCCCCCCCCCCAATGACCCCCAACGCTGTCTGAGCCCCCACAACAGGCTGAACCTTCATCCCGCAGAAGAAGCTCCTGCTAGGGCCCCCTTTCTCGTTGCGGGGAGGGGCTGGGCTGCAGGGTGGGGGTGAGGGCGCAGGTGGCTGGGGGCTGCCTGCCACGCCTGCGCCCAACACTGGCTTCTGGGTCCAGCTCCCCGTCCCGTCCACGAGGGGGCGCCAGAACCTCGCTGCCGAGGGCGGAAGCACCCAGCCCTGTCCAAGATGGGGCAGGGGACGGGAAGAGGTGGGGTCTGGGCTGCCTCGGACCCCCCCCACCCCCACCCCCCGACGACTGTCGTCTGTTCCTATCTGGTTGGCGGCGTGGGGCCGTGCATCTGCGTGGACTGTAGGGGCACTGTGCCTGGTCCCTTTGTGCGTCCTCTCTCTATGCCTCAGTTTCCCCATCAGTAAAGAGGGATGTAATCATCCCTCCCGGGTAGGTCTGTTGGAGTATGGAAGGAGCCCGTGCAGCAGAGAGCTCTGGTTGCCCAAATTGGGGGGCTCTTGGAGGTCTCTGGGGGACTTGGAATGGGGGCATAGGATGAGGGGCAATGACTCGGAGATCCCAGCCCCCCCCCCAAGAAAGGGAAGTGACTGCCCCTCACACCTGCAATGCTCCTGTGCCCCCACAGCCTCGCTCCTATCTGCCCCCAGCCTTTGAGAAGCCCCCATGGCTACTGGGGTTGGGGAAGAACCCGACACGAGCACTGCCAGCCCTGTGTGACCAGGGCCAGGGTGGGACAGACTGGGGGCTGGGAGCTCGGAGGGTGAACGGGGGCTTTGCCCAGGCAGGTGGGGGAGGCCCCCTGGATGAGAGGGTGTTGGAACCGAGTGAGGTCCCACCCTCCTCTGCCCACAGCCCTCCAGGGCTCCCACCTTCCTGGAGGAAAAGCCCAAGTCCTGACGGTGGTCCAGAAGACCCTGCCTGCGGGACCTGCCCTGTCCCTTCCCCTCCTTCCTCAGTCCCTCCCTCTGCTTCAGCCACACGGGTCTCCTGGCTGTTCCTCCAACACGCCAGGCGGGGTCCTACCCCAGGGCCTTTGCACAGACTGTGCCCTCTCCCTGAACCACTCATCTGTCAGATTTCCAGAGGGCTGTTTCCCTCCTTCTGTTCAGGTCTTTGTTTAGATGCTACCTCCTCATGGGAGACCCACTCTCCCTTCCCTTACTTTGCTTTACTTCTTTGGCACCTACCGCCTCCGATATATATCTTGCTGATTTTTATTGTTTACCCTGCATCTCCGCAACTTGGAGCTGTAACGGCTATGAAGGCAGGTTATTTTGGGCGTTTTGTTCCGTGCCGTGTCCCCAGCACTCGGTACTCAGCAGATGCTGCGGAAATCTTTGCTGAATGAATGGGACTTTGACAGGTGGAAAAAGAGAGGGAACGCATCCTGCATGTTATGGAGCGTCGTCCGTGTGCCAGCTTCTGTCCTGGGAGCCGGGGGGGTGGGGGGGGGGAGGCGGAGATTCCTGGCACAGAGCAGGTGCTCCCTAGATAACCACGGAGTTTGTTGCCTGAAGACCCTGGGGGAACCCGAGACCGGTGGGGGAAACCCGGGCAGGCCTCCCGGAGGAAGAGGACGTTGTAGGACCTGAAGGGTCTGCGTAGGGAGGGGAGGCTGCAGAGAGCAGAACAGCAGGGCAAAGGCCTGGGGGGGGTGTGAGGTGGCCCATCCTGGGAATGGGAGACCACTGGAGCCATCAGGGACTGTGCAGGAAGGACCAGGACCCAGATCACTCTCTGTCGGGGGCGTCCCGGGCAATGTGGGGGGCTGAACAGCAGCCCCCCCCCCCCCCCCCCACCCCCGGTCAACGAATGTCTCCAGACACCGTGGAGTGTCTCTGGGGGACACTTGATCTAAAGACCT
>NC_064816.1:2419283-2422352 GCF_023721935.1 Panthera uncia | reverse complement strand
TTTTATTGAATCTTTTATGGAACCCCCCCTTTTTTCATTTTTTCTTTCATTTTTTTTTTTTTTTTTTTTTTTTTAGCATAGGAAAAAAAAAAAACGAAATAATAACAGCCAGAGTCACTTTCTGTAAATGGTAGTTAGGTAGGCGCGTCTGCAAAACCCGAAATGACTGCGTAATATAGAAGGTTATGATCAGAGTATGATGTGAGGAGGGGGCAGGCGGGTGAGCCGGGCATGGGAGGAGTTGGCCAGGTCCGCCTGGATGTCCCCCGTCCCCACCTGGGGAGGGAGAGGGGGGCGGCAGACCCAGCCCGAGGCTTCTCCCAACTTGGGTTCATGAACATGGTGCACGCGTGTGTGTGTGTGTGTGTGTGTGTGAGATCTGGTGTGTGTGGCAAGCAGGAAGCAAGAAACAGAGTAAACTATCCTGGTAATATCAGTAAAATACAAAATGGGGGGGGGAACCTCAAAAAATATCTTGGAGGAAAAGAAAACGAACAGCAACAACCACCAAAAAGTTTTTAAAAGAGAGAAAGGAGGGAAAGAAAAGGCAAGAAAAGAAAGGAACTTCAGAGTCAAGTGGGTCTCTCTCCTTCCTCCCTGTCTCCCCTGTGCTGTGCTCTGTCCCTCAGACTCTCTCGTCTTTCCCCCCATGCGGGGTCCTGGGGGTGGGAGGGCAGGAGGCTGGGGGCAGAGGCCAGGACCCCCGGATTTGAAGGGACTTTGGTTTTAGAGGCCTGACTGGGACCCAAGATGGGGTGGTGGGGGGTTGATGCATTGGGGGAGTGGACCGGGGGTTCCTGGCCGGAGGGGGCTGGGACACAGCCGCCCGTCCCCTTCCAGTGGGTCCCCTTGTAGCCAGGAGGTGTGAATGGAGGGCTGTGGGGAGGGCGGTAGCTTGGGGCGGGGAGTGACTTCCTTCCTCTCCCAGAGCCCTTACTCCTGTTGGATCCCGCCTCCTCTTTCCTGAGGCCTGGGGGGCCCCTGGGGAACAGGGGAGGAGAACCCCAAAGCCACACCAGCAGACATGTGAGGCACTGCTTGGGAAAAGGCTGTTTTGGTATTGCAACAAGTCCCACTGGTACGGCTTTGGGTCTGTGTCCCTGCCTCGCCTGGGGGTGGGGGTGGGCCAGCTCCGGGGTCCCCACACGCTCCGAGATGCTTCGGGATGGCTGGCTGGATGGGAGAGGCTGTGTCAGTTTGGAGGGGGGGACTCTCAGGAGGCGTCCCGAGGGGCAGAGATGGGGAAAGATGGGAGGAAGCCGGATTTGAGGATGTATGTCTGGAATCTCCCTCCCAACACCCTCCAAAAAGAAAGTGAAAACCAGGGTCTCGGAGAGGGAATCCAGGCCAAAATAAAAAGTAGCCACTGTATAATCTGTATTAATGAGAAAAAAGTCCAAAGTACCGTGGGGGACGCCAGGGTGGGGAGGGCGTCTGCGCGGTCTATCCTGCAGGGGCCTGGGGTTGCTGCTTCTGGCCCCAGGCTCCTGCCTAATGGCTGCTGTCCCTGGGGACAGACAGAAGGTTCCAGAACAGAGACGGGGATGTGTGGGGCTGAGGCTGGAATTGTCTGCTGCCTGGGGGGTGCGGCTGCCCCCCACGTCTGCTCCGGGGTTCCTCTTGGGTCTGATTGTCTAGCTCACGGGTGGAGGTCTGGGCTCAGAACTCGGCAGGAGCCTGGGGCCCAGACCTGGGCCTGGGGACCCCCGACCCCCTTTCTCCTCGGCTGGACGGGCCCGGGACTGCTCGCCTCTCCACACCTCCCCCTGCCCCTGGTTGGTATTCCAGGTCCTCGTCCAAGAGAGGACGGGGGCCATCTGTATGTACTCTGGAGGCCTCCCGGTTCTTTTCCACAGCATGGCTGGAACTTGGGGTCAGGCGGGGCGGGCTGCGAAGGGACCGTGGGGGGGGGACCACGGGGTCCCCGAGAAGCCCTCGGGGTGGGGTCCCGGTAGGGACTCTCCAGTGGCTGTGCCCCAGTTCTGGGGGGAGGGGAAGAAAAACCAGAAATCAGCCGCATGAACACGGACACGCGTGCCCTCGGGCCCTCGGACCTGAGGACAGATCTTAGGGGCAGTGTTTCGGCCACCGAGACCGCGACCTGCCCCCTGGGACCTGCTGAGGTGTCTTTTTTGCAACAGGACATGGTATGAGTTCTGATGGTGGATGAAGCCAGGGCCGGCCTGCGGGCCCCCCCACCCCCACCGCTCTGGGGGGTGGGGGTAGCAGGTCAACGAATGGGGGCCATCTGCCTGCTGTGTCCCCTCGGGAGATGCGCGGTGGGCTCAGGTGGGGGCCGGAGGTCGAGAAGCTCAGCCCTCTGACACCCTCAGTCTGCCACTGTCTCAGCTTTGGTTGAGTAAAGAGCAAAGGAAACTGAAGACAACAAGAAAGAAAGGAAGAGAAAGGAAGGAAGGGAAGGGAAGGAAGTAAACGAAGAGGAAATAAACTCAAGGAAAAGACAACAGTGTCAGCAGCCACGAGACGGGAGGCCTGTGCCCGGGCTGTCCCTGTCCCCGCCGGCCCGGGCTGGGCCCACGATGGCTGAACTAGGTCTACAGGTACAGACGGACAGATATTGCATATATTGGGTTTGGCTTCTGTTTTCTGTTTGCTTCATACCAGGTACCTTCCACAGTCAGAGCCGGAAGACACAGAACTGGGTGCTGGGGCTGCGGGGGAGAGGGCAGGACGGGAAAGGCCGCCCAAGGCCAGTCTCCAGGGATGGGGGGGCCGGCGAGTCCTTTGGCAACAAGGAAGGGGGGCCGGGGGGGGGTGGGGGGGGGACCGGGGGGGTGGGGTGGCAATGTGACCCTGAGCCGGGGGGGGGGGGGGGGGGAACGCCAGCCTGCAGGAGACGTGGGATGAAGTCTGGCTGTGGGCAGGATGGCCACCCCATAGGGACACCGCTGGCCGGGGGGCCAGGGTGCACCCCTGAGGTCTGTCCGCTGCTGCTGTGGGCAGGGGACTCGGAAATGACCCCCCTGGAGCCCAGGGGTGGGGCTGGGGGTGGCAAAGCACCAGCGAGCACCCCCAATGCAGCAGGAGACACGGAGCCGGGGGTGGGGG
>NC_064816.1:2363051-2419183 GCF_023721935.1 Panthera uncia | reverse complement strand
GATTGCTTTCTTTAGCGTGTGATTTTGCTTTTTTTTTTTAAATTCTTTTTTTTTTTTTTTTTTTTTTTTTTTTTTTTTAACTACACGAGCAGAACATGCGGCTATCTGTGCGCTGATATTGTTTAAAGGTAATACTTATCTTCGGAAGGCAAGGCACATCATGTGATAGAAAATTCCGTGCAAATTAGGAAACATGGAGTTTTTTTAAGGTTTTTTTTTTGTATCTTTTTTTTTTTTTTTAAAGAGGAGGGGGGTAGTGTTGGAGGGTGGGGGGGGCTGGGGGGGCGGGGGGGGGGAGACAGAGCCAGGTATCATTTGCCATGCAGTGTCAGCCACAGCGAGCTGACATCAGGAGCCAGGTCACAGGAATCCCCGACTAAGCACCATGCAAAGTTAGGTAGCTGGGGGGTGCCAGGCGCCCCTCCCCTACCCTGCCTACCCGCACCCTAAGGTTCCCGGCTGAGAAGCTTCCGGATACCCCTACTGCACGACCCACCCCCTCCTGCCCTCCCGGAGAGCGGCCCATGCTTTGGTCCCCTACGGCCACCCGGTGGAGGGGGCCCTGGGGACAGACGGACGGACCAAGGGCTCTTGGAAGCCTCTGGACGATGGGAGGGGGGTTGGTGGGGACGGGTCTTTCTCTCTATGGTCGAGTGGGTTTGCCAAGCCCCTTGGGCTGGTTTGGGAGGAAAGTCCAGTTTCTGGGGAGGTGGGAGAGGCTGGCCAGGCCTGGGGCACGGGAGAGGGGGAGAAGGGCCAGGCTGGGAGCAGGTGATGTGGAGGCCCTCCCCAGGGCGATGGCTTTGGCCCAGGCGGGGGGGTGGGGGGCTGCGGTGGGGGAGGTTTTCCCCAGGGCCAGGCATGGAGGAGGCCAGCTGGGCCTGGGGCGGGATGGGAGGGGCCCCTGTGTCTGGGCCTGGTGACCCGGGAACACCTAACACCCCCTCCCAGGCCCCCCACCCAAGATGGCCATCCCGGGCTGGAGGTGGGGTGGGGCCAGGGAGCCGGGGCTGGGGGGCACCCGGTGTCCCCAGCTTAGTGTTTTTGGAGCGGCTCAACGGAAAACGTTTAGCGGATGGGGGGGGTCCCCTACATGGCTACAGGGGACCCCCCTAGGCGCCGGCCCCTCCCTCCCCTGGCCAGAACCCCCCCCCCCCGACCCCATCCAGGCCTACGTGGACTACAGTGACCGGCCTGCTTTCCTTGTGGGGGCCCGGCCACAATGCACCTCCCTGGCTGCGCCCCACTTCGGCGGGGGGGAAGTTGAAAGTGCAAACCGTGGTCCCCCTTTGGGCCGGGAGGCACCAGGGAGGGGGTGTCGCTCCAGGATGTAAGGCACTGGCAGAGGAGGCGAGGGAGGGCCCGCTGGCTCCCCAGATCCCACCCCTGTGCCCGAGCGCAGCAGGGCTTGAGGGACGCCCAGCTCTGCCCCTTGGGCCGACCGTGGGTGGGGTTGGGGGGGGGGGGAGTCCCATCTCTCTAGCTCTGAGGGGGGCACAGCAATGAGGGTCAGTGACTGGAGGCAGCCGGGCTGTGGGAGGGAATGGAAGGGGCCCCCGGCCATTTCGCATCCCAGCTGGACAAAGGGGGGCGGGCGGTGGGAATCAGGCACTTAAACCACTCGCTCTCACCTCCCACCTCCGTGGGCTACGTGGCGGCAGGGGGGGGGGGGCTCCCCTCCCAGGGCTCAGGTGGATGGAGGCTCCAGACGGGTGTCCCCCCCCCGGGGAGCTCTGGGTCTCTCCACGCGCCCCAGCCCCTTCCTCGGAAAGTGCATTTCTTACAGTGTGTGCAATGTGGATCCCTCCCCGGGGGCGTGTGGAGCAGGGCCGGCGGGGTGCGGGGTGGGGTGGCCTCCAATGCCGAGGGGTGGAGCTGGGGGTCAATTGCATAGAGACTTCTCCTCCCAAACAGGGCAGGCCTGGGGCTGAAAGACCAAGTCCCCAGCGAGCCCAGCCGGGGCGCGTGCACGCGTCAGGGCAGGACGCTCCGGAGAAAGTTTCTGCCGCGCGTCCCAGTCCCCCGGAGACACGCAGGGTCTCCCCACAACCCTCTTCTGCCCTTGTCGCTTCCCTGCCCGCCCAGGCCTCCAGGGCGGCCTCTGCTGCCCGCGGCTGGGGTCCTCGCCGGCCCCCCGCCGTCCCCACAGCCCCTGCGTCCCCACTCGGCGGAGGCCTGGCCCGCATCAGGCAGAGGTGGCCTGGCTGGGTGTCCTGCCCCGTGGGGCCTGGGCAGGGGCACCAGGCCGCGCTCACCTGGTCCTGGGCGGAGGCGGGGAGCGGGCGCCCGACCTTCCGGAGCAGGCAGCCAGAGGAGATGAATAACTTAGGAAGACGCCCCGACCTCCGAGCGGTGGCTGGGCCTGGCCCTCTGGTCCGGCGGCGGCGTCCCGAGAGTCTGAACGGTTGCTGTCTTCACCTTTTGTCTTCTTGGCTGGGTGGGTTGATTTTTATGGTTTGGTTTTTTTTTTTTTTTTTTTGCCCGTTTGGAATTTTCTCTTGAGCCTATTTTTGCCTTTTTTTTTCTTTTTGCTTGTTTTCCTCCTGTGTGTACGTATGTGTCTGTTTTGTCTTTTCGGCCAGGCTGGGAGTCGGCGGGGTGTTCTTGCTTGCTGTAACTTTCCACTGAAAACGTGGGCCAGGGGCCGGCTGTGCGGCCCCCTGGGATTCCCGCGACGAAGGAGCAGGGCTTGGGAAGAAATCTTTCTTATCCCAGATACCAGGACTGGGTGCCCGACAGGGACACAGAGAGAGAGAAGGGGGGGTGGGGGGAGGGGGAGAGAGAGAGAGAGAGAGAGAGAGAGAGAGAGAGAGAGATGGGGGTCAGACTCTCCTGTTGTCCTCGCTGGCCACTGCCCACACCCACCTCCCTGTGACCTGTGACCCCCGCCTCCCTTATCCCGGACCTGTCATAACCTGCTGGATGACCCTGGGCGAGTGCCTGCCCCGGAGCAAGGCTGCTACACGACGTACAGGATGCCCAGTGACATCTGAATTCTGGAGAAGCCCCAGGGAAAGCTTCTGGCATGTAATATGCAGCTTGCAGAATATACTTCTGCTACAACGATTTTCTTTTAATTGATTTGTTTTTTATCTTTTCTTTACCTGCAATGTCAATCTATTCGAGCGTCCTGTGGTTTTGTTGAGAACCAGGTCTCTGAGCCTCAGTGCCCTGAGCACAGAATAGGGGAGAGGATGTGCCCCCTTATATCCAGGCCATGCGATCGATCGGGGCTGTTTCCTTTCGTTTTCTTTTTTTAAACAAACACTGCCCCCACCCTCGCCGCCACCCCGTTTCAAAGTGAAGAAGACAGGGGCTCAGAGAAGTCAAGCCGTTTGCCTAAGTCCACCAGCGTGGGAGCCCCAAAGTGGAACTGTGGCTGGGGCCTGTGTGGTTCCAGTCCCCGCTTCTCCCCTGCCCAGGTCGGACCTCTGGCCTGGCTGCTGAGGGGCCACGACTTCCACTTTACATGGGGGGGGGCGGGTACTGAGGCTCGGGATCGGGGACAGCTCCAGTCCTGGTCTCCACAGGGAAGTCACGGGGAACAGACCCCTTCCCCTGGAAATGCATCGACTGCACCTGCGTGGGGCCGGCCTGGGGACCCCCCCCCCAACTGATGCTGAGTAGCGCTGCCCCCCCACCCCTGCCCTAAATCAATCGTGCCCCTCCAACCAGGCCGCCCTGTGGGCCATCCCAATGAACTGGCGCCATGGCTCCCAGCCCCCCACCTCCAGCCAAGTTCAAGTTCATCTTGGCCATTACCTCATGTCTGGTTTCTGTTGGCAACCAGACAGACTCTGGGCGTGACCCTCCCCCATGGTGGCCTCCCCTTGGCCCTTCCTCCCTTCCTCCCTCCTCCCTCCCAGGCCTCTGGTCCCAGTAACTTAACATCCTCCTCTTCCGCTGACTGGGGGACCGAGGTGAGGAACCGGGGGTGAGGTCCCGGCTGCGGACTCCCCCCCCCCCCCCCCCCGGCCTGGCTGGAGCTGCCAGTGTGGCTCTGGCACGCGGCTTAACCCCTCTGGTCCTTGGCTCATCTATCTGCTGGACGGGTGTCATGTGCTTCTGGGCAGAAAGGATCCCGGTGCAAAATGCTGGAGGGGGGACCCCACCACATCGGGGAGGGGGCAGAGGTATCAGGGTCTGCGGAGCCCCAATCTGGGGACCAAAAAAGTGATAGATGGCTCAGGACTGGGGGGATTTATGTGGGAGGTGAAGGAAGGTAATTGACCAGAGGGCGATGGGTTGAATTGACCGGGGGGGAGGGGCACCAATGTGCGAGGTGCATAGATGGGGGAGCAGATGTTAATCAGGGAGAAATATTGATGGGGAAGGGGATATTGATCTGGGGGAGGGGCACTGATGGGGGAGGAGAAATTGATGGGGGAGGGGCACCGATGGAGGAGGGGGATATTGATCAGGGGAGGGGCACTGGCGAGGACGCAGAAGATGGGAAGGGCGTGGGGAGGGACAGAGCTGCTCTAGGCTGGGATTGGGGGCTGGGGGGGGGGCAGAGGAAAGCAAACCTCCCAGGAATAATGAAGGCAGACGCAGAAGTGCTGACTGGGTCAGAAATGAGAGGCCTCTGAGCTCTGAGCCCTTTGCACAGGGGCTCCAAGAGTGGGGAACAGGGTCTCATGGTTTCCTCCTCCCCGCCCTTCCTTCCCTTCAGGGTCTGCAGGGAGCAGAGAGGGGCACCTGACCCCCAGGGAACTGGGGTGCCCCTAGTCCACAGATCTGTGGTCCAGCCAACAGCAGCGTGGGCAGGGTCTCTCCCAGGGATGCCCTCCTGTTCACCCGGACTCAGGCCTCACCTCTTCTACGACCCAGGCTCCCTTGGGAGTCTCCCATCAATCTGACATCTCCCTTCCGTGCCCCACACACCCCACCAATGCCAGCCTCCGAAAGTTCTTTCTCATTCTCAGATCTGGTTGTGCCCCTCCCTCACTCTCAACCCTTCCGTGGCTCCCCACGGCCCTCAGGACAAACCCCACATTCAAGCTGTTTCTCTGGCGTTTCTAGCCTTTGTCGGTGCCAAGTCCCCTGCCCGGGGACCCTGATCCTTCTCTCCTGCCAGCCACTTCTGCACCAGCTCCAACCCTCCCTCCCCAGGCAGGGCCTTGGAGGCCCCCTCCCCCAGGTTCCTACCAGTCTGGGCCCCACTGGACCATAGGGGGAAATGAGAAGCACGCAGAACCAAAGTACTGCCCTGGTCTGCCTCGGTTTCCCTCCTCTTCTAGGATGTCTGCTGGGGTGGACCCCCGTGTGGCGGTCGATAATGGAGAGATGCGGCAGGGGGGTGGGGACCTGGGGAAGGGTTAAGCAGGCAAGGCCTCCTCCCTGTCATTTTTATTACCTTTGGTTTCTGAAGAAATCGGGACATTTCTCCCCCTCCCATCGGGGATGTGGGGTTGGGGGCGGCGAGGAAATGCATGGGTTCCAGAGCCCTGGGGGGTGGGAGTATCCACGCAAGGGCTTAGAGAGGGTGGCCCACGGGGTACCCCAAACTCAAAGTGGGGAGCCCTGGAGTCACCCCAGCTTTCTGGGTGACTCTGAGCAAGGCACAACACTTAATATTCGGGGTGTGGAAGGTATGTGGGACAGTGTCTGCCTTTTGGAGCCCTTTCTAGATAAAACCGGTCCAGCTTCGACGGCTGCGGGCCTTTCCAAGACTCTCCCCCGGGAAGTGTCCAAGGCCAGAAGAAGAGACAGAGGTTCAGAGTGGGTGAGCAGAGCCAGGGGCAAGCACTCACTGCTGAGGCCCGGGCAGGGAGGGAGGGCGGTGGCTGGCTCCTCTCCATACACTCTGGCCCCGGTGAGCTGCCAGCAGCAACCAGGTCCGCCCCGGAGGGTCCCCGGCCGATCCTGGTCTCCGCCGAGGAAGGGGGATGTAGCTACCAGGTACCCGACGTCCCCCTCAGTCCCTGCGCATGGACTCTGCCGCAGGAAACCCTCCCAGGCAACCAAATGTGGCCCCCGGGGTCCCACAAATGCCCACGCTCTGTGGTTCCGGCAATCGGGAGATGCTGGGGAGCCCCGGGCTGCTTTCTCTGTGCATCTGGGCACCGGAGGGGCTGCCCTGGGGCTGCCTGACATCCTGCAACCCTCTCCCCAACACGCGCTGGGGGGTGGGGGCCCCGGGGTCCAGCCACCACCCCCAGACACCATCTGGCAGCACGCTCCCAGCCCGCGGTGCGGCACAGACTCAGACCCCAACCCTGCGGGAAGCTGGGAGCCACCGGTCTTAGTTCCGGACCCACTGGGGCTCTGCCCTCCACTGCTGTGCAGCCTCAGGCAACTCACTCCTCCTCTCTGAGCCTCCGTGCCCCGGCCTGGCCCATCCCCCTCTCCCCACCCTGGCGCCCACTCCGTGGAGCAATGCCGCCTCTGCCCCTGCTGCTCCCCTCTCCACCTCTGGGACTGGAGCCGGGGGTGGGGGTGCACGTGCTCTCCCGGGAGGCCCCACCCCCTGCCATGGGCTGCCTCAGTTTCCCCACCTGCCCCCGGAGTCCTAGAGTCCACTGCTACCCCCTGCCCTCCTTTCTCATGGTCCCTCCGACCAGCAGCACGGGCGGGGACAAAGGCTCGGGGGCTGCAAGCTTGGGCTGACGTGCTGTGTGATCCTGGGCAGATCCCTTCGCCTCTGCGGGCCTCAGTCTTCCCATCTGTGCAAACGGGCCTGGGGCGGTAACAAAGCCCGGCCTCACAGCAGCTCTGCCGTGAGTGTCTCCCGCTGGGAGGTGACACACAGGGTCTGGGGCCGTACCACGTTCCTGGGCGTGGGCTCAAGGCCCTGGAAGGGTATGGGAAGCTGGCTCCCGTGCCCGGGGTGCAGCTGGAGGGGCGGCATGGGACCAGCCGGCCTGCCTCTCCCTGCGTGCCCAGGCAGGCCCCTCTGCCCTGCCCCTCCCTACCCCGCCCCAGCCGGCCTCTCGGCCCCTACCTGTGCCTGATAAATGCCCGCTGGATCCCTTGGTCCTAATCCCACAAAGGAACGGTTTGCAGGGGGCGTGCCGGGCGTAGAGTAGGCTGCGGGGAGGAGAGAGACCGAGAGCCCGTTAGCGCAGGGGGCTGCGCGGGAGCACCCAGAGAGGGTGGCCGCTGCCCAGGGTCACACAGCCGGGCCTTCGCACCCAGCACCCGGCGCCTCCAAGCTCGCTGCCCTCCCCAGCCGATCCGGGTCAGCCCCGGAAAGCCCACGGTCTCGGGCCCCGGGGTCACCCGGGCGGGGCATCCGCTGAGAGCGCAGGCACGAGATGAGATGCATGATCAGAAACCGCCTGTGAATTATTCAGGGTGTGCTTCAGTCCTGCTACCGCGGCCTGCAGCCCGCGCGGGGCGCCATGAATTATTGAGGGCGCTTTACTTATTAATTTTCCTCTCGGAGGCTGCTCGGGGGGAAAGGCCGGGTGTTTGCAACACACAGACGAGCGCGCGCGCGCGCGCACGCACACACACACACACACACACACACGCGCGCGCGCGCGCGGGCGCACACACATTGCCGCGGAAGCTTTCGTCTGACCGGTTACTTTTTCTTGGCAAGTAAACGATGCCCAGGGCTGCCCAGGGTCTGGGGGGGAGGGGGGGGGCGGGACGGTCCCTTGGTGGCATCAGCCAGGGGGGGGGAGGTGGGGGGCGGGGGGCCCGGGGGGGGGGGGGGGGGGTATGTGGGGGGCGTGAGGCCCGGGGGTGGGGGGTGGGGGTCTGGCGGGAGGAGGCGGCAGGCCGGACTTGCCGGTGAAATCCGCGTGCAGGGGAAGGGGGAGGAATACAGGTCTGTGCCAGGCACCGGGCACAGTCCCACTCAACCCGCAGTGGCCTCGATCTAGCAAACGGGATCGTTAGCCCCACTACACAGACGGGGAAGGTCACCCTCCCGGCGTATTTGCTCCCTACTCTGCGCCTGGTGGGGCACTGACTGTTGTCTCCGATCTATCTCATCGGCTCGCTCCCACAGCCCTGCGACGGGGCGCTCTGTGACCGTCCCGTTCTGCAGCTGAGAAAACGGAGGCTCAGAGAGGGGAGGGCATTTCCCCGAAGACACACAGGGAGCGAGCTGCAGAGTCGGGATTCAAACCCGGCGCTCCGCACCGCACGCGGCATTCGGAGACAGCCCGTCGGTAGGCGGAGCTGTCCTGGGCCCCCTGCAAGGCGGTGCATGCTGGCCGCAGGGGGTGCGCATGTGGGGAAGGGGGTGAGCCGACAGTCCCTCCTGCTCAGGGCGGGTGAGGAACCTCATTTGGGGAGGAAAGGAGAGAGACGCTCAGAGACAGTGTGGGGGCCAGACTGAGGGGTCGGGGGTCTCTGAGACCATCTGCTCGGGGACACCGACTGAGACGGCCTCACGGGATGGCCCAGAGGACGGTGGCCCAGAGTGAGGCAGCCTGGAGGAGGGTGGACGGCCCGCCCAAGCCCGCACTGGGGTCCAGGGAGAGGCTGGGTGCAGGGCCACCGTTGATGGGTGGACCTCGGGAGTGCGATTCTGGGAGCCGCTTCCCAGGCTGGCGGTGCACGAGGGGCCAGCGAGCTGTCACCTGGAACCACATCCAGAGCGTGGAAAGTTCTAGAAGGCGAGGCAGTCAACTCAAGGCCTTCTGGGGTCAGGTGGGGGCTGTCCCATCTAGAGGCGTGGCCCAGCCTGGGCGCCCGGCAGGAGCCGGGCCCGTTTCGGCTGCTTTCTCCCCCAAGAGTCTAGAACTCCGGAAATTTTCCAGTGAGCTGTCCTGATTCTAAGACAACGACAAATTCTCATTTTGCACAAACACAAGGCATCTGGGGGCTCCCTCTGCCCCCAGGGCCGCCAGTTTGAGATCTTCGCCTACGGCCACCTGCTCGTCGCACAGAGGAGGGCGCTTATCACCGGGAGCGGGCGCGCGGGGACCCCAGACTGCCCCCGGCCCTCTCCTGCCATTCCCTAAGGCTGCCTTGGGCCCCTGTGGGCCTCCGTCTGGGGACCCACCAAACTCACCAGCACCCGGCAGGCCGGGCCTGAGCCCCGGGCCCCAGCAGTCGGGGAGGGGAGGGGAGGGGGCCCCTCAGGGACGCCCGCCCTGCCACGGGCACCGCTTCCCGAGTGCTTACAGGGCGAGGTCGGCGACGTGCTTCCTCCCTCGGAGGTGGGTTTGGTGGCAGGGGGGAGCGCCAGCCGCGGCAGCCCAGGGGGCGGGGGCGCCAGCATCTGAGCAGAAAGGCAGTGACTGGACATTTTGAGCTGACCACTTCCATTTAACTGGGAGGAACAGAGAGACAGGTGGTTAAGGCGGCGGGCGCCCCCCTGCCCCGGGTGGCCGTCTGCGGGCCCCGCCGGGGGAGGGCCTGAGGGGCAGCAGGGCCGGGCCGGGCCAGCCGGGGCCGGGACGAGTCTGGTGGGTGCCTCTGGTGCCCACTCGCCTGAGCCCGCAGGCCCGCGGCGGCATCGGGGACCCCTCGTCTCCTCCTCAAGCCGCTCTCTTCCCTCTGCTCTCCTCGCACGAGACGCCACCTCACCCTAAACGACACCCGGCCTCGCGGCTGGGTCCGCACGCGCCCCGCCTCCTTCACCCGCAGGCCTGCGGCCAAGCGCCTCGGCCCCAGCTCCGGAAGGCGCAACCGCTCTGAGCCCCAGAAGCTTCTGCGGGAGTTTGGCGAGCGTGGGCCCGCGCCGCAGCCACGGGACCGTGGCGGGTTTGGGGCCAGCTACGCGCCGTTGGTTCCAACACGCGAAAGAGCCTCGGCTCTGACCTGGCCCGGCTCTGGGTGCTTCAGACGAGGGAAGGCGGCGGCCCTGTCATCCACAAGGCCATTCAACACGGAGGCTGAGTGACAGCCGGGGCCCCGGGGGGGCGTGTCGCCCGGAGCCCAGCGCGGGCCGGCGGCCCGTGGGGCCGAGGGGAGGCCCGAGTCGCCCCCCCCCCCCCCCGCAAACTCACCGGTCCAGGTTGCTGGCTGGCTGGGTCGCAGGCCAGCGACACGAGATCTTTGAGCGGGTCCTGGGGGTTGAGGTGAGGTGGGTAGCGGATGGCCGTGTGCGGGAAGTAGGTGGAGGCCGTCTGGGGCAGAATGGAGGTCGTGGGGAAGTGCAGGGCCGAGGTGGGGTGAGGGCTCCGGGCGATCCCTGTGGAGACCAGGACGGGATGGTCACTGGAGGCTGCGTCTGGGGGTGCGGGTGTCCCCTGCGCCCCGGTGCCTCCAATAAGAACAGAGCAGGACCCAGCGAGCCCTGCCACCGGCCAGGCCCTGTTGTCTCTTACACGCCCAAATTCGATGACGTTCTACCACAAGCTCACGGCGTTCTGTTGCCGCCCCGGTTTTGTCCGGTTTTGTTATTAAACCGGACGACGTGGTGGCTGTCAGAGGTTACGTCCGTTCCGCCCGCCCCCCCAGAGACCACACAGCAAGCAGGCAGCAGACCCGGGGGAGGGTCTGGCCCCACGGCCCACACCCTGACCCAGGGCTCGGCTGGCTCTTTCCGCAAGGGGCCGGTGGTCACTATTGTTTTTACCGTGGAAATATAATTTGGAGATAAAGTTCACCCTTTCCCAGTATTCACTTCACTGGGCTTTGGCACGATTGGGGACCGTGGAACCACTGCTACGATGGCTCGTGGGACATTTTCATCATCCCGAGAAGCAACTCCGTCCCCCTCAGCCATCGCGCTCCCCTCCCCCCACGAGCCCCCTTCCTGTGCGGGGATGAGCCTGTTCTGGATGTTTCACAGAAATGGGTTTCAGATACTCTGGGGCCTCTCGTGTCTGGGTCCCTCCCTGAGCATCGTGTGTCGGGGTCCGTCCGCGGGGCAGTGGGTGGGGGTGCCCCGCTCCTGTGCGTGGCTGAGTGGCGAGCCCGTGTGTTATTTGCTGGCTTTCTCTTTTTAAACGATCCGGTGACTTCTAGTATATTCGCTTTGTAATTCTGGAACGTTCCCGTCACCCCCAAGGTAGCTCACGCCCCCTTCCTCTCTCTAGCTCCTGGCCAAAGAGTACGTCCTCTTGGCTTTTCAGGCCCCACGGTCTCTGGCGGCTACCTGCCTCTGTCGCTGAAGTCTGAAAGCTGCCACAGGCAAATGGACGGCCAGGGCCGTGCACCAATAAAACTTTATTTACAACAACAGACAGCTGCGGGCCTGGCCTGCCGACTCCTGATCCGAACCACTGCACTGTTCTGATTCTCGCCTGCCTCCCTGTGTGTGTGCCTGCCCTTGTGTGCGGCGAAATCGTCACCATCAGGACAATGGGGTGACAGGCGATGCGCGAGCCCTTACCGCGATTAGCCCATCCGGCCCGAAAGACAGCCCTGGGAGGGGGACGTTTATGAGCCCCCGTGGACGGACGAGCAAAGGAGAGCCAGGTGCACCGTGACCAGCTCGGCTCGTGCCCTGTGGCTGCTCAAGTCGGTCTCCCTCTGTCGCACGTGAGGCCTCCTGTCCCTGTGGCCAGGAGCACCCCTGCATGGCCTGTGTGTCCTTGTGTGTGTCCAGCCATGCGTCGGGAGTGTCTGCCTCCTTCTGTGAGCACCCAACCCCGTGGGGGTGGAGTGAGAGCTAAGGGGAGCGGGGGGACGGGCAAGCCCAGACTGTACCTCCTTCCTGCACGGAGGGGGAAACTGAGGCCTCAGAGCCTGAATCAGGGCCAGGCGCTCCGCACCAGGACACCTCTGGGTGCTGTGGCCCAGCCGGGAGGCTATGGCACCGGGACTCACGGTCAGATGGCCAGAGGGACTTCCCCGGCCCAAGGAGTGTGGGGGGGTGCCTGATCAGAGGGCCCAGCCGCCCCTCCCTGCCCGGGGCCCACGTGCTCACCGCTGTGCACGGCAATGACAGGCCGGTGGTGCTGGGTGAAGCTGGAGAGGCGGGGGGAGTCCTGGGGAGACGGGCTGTGGAAAGGTGACTTGTCCATCTCTGTTTTCTTCACCGGGGACGAGATGCCTGTGTGGGAGGAGCCAGAGGGTCACAGGCCTGCAGGCAGTCAGAGCCCCTGCCCCCCCCCCTCCTGCCAGCACCCGTGGGCGAGGGGCTGGGAGCCCATCATCCAGGGGGGCAGACCGAGGCTCAGAGCAGAGAGGGGCTGCCCGGGGTCACGTGGCCCACGGGACGAGGAGCCTGGTGCCAGCAGAGGCCCCTGACGTCACGGCCTGGCCCCTGCCTTCTCTCCCTCCAGAGACAGAGACGGCTCAGGCTGCCCCACCCTCCGGAGGCACCCTGTACCCTGCAGGGTAGGCAGAGACGAGGGGCCGTCCTAAAGCCCCAATAGGCAGGGGTGAGCCGGGAGGACGCCGACGAGGCCCAGAGTGGCCCTGCGCCCGCAGACTCCTCCTCACCAGGGTAAGGGAACAGAACCTTCCTCGCGGGGCCATCGAGGGATAGATCTAAAATGGGACAGAACCCCTGTAGCCGTTAGACCAGAGTCTGGCTCACTGACCCGTTGGGAGTTTCCTGTGTGGACGGGCCTCACCTGGGCCGCCGGCTGCCCGGGGCGGCTCCGGCCCTCAGGGACCCTACCGGCCTCTGGCTCAACCCCTGGCACCTTCCTCCATGAATGAATGAATGAACGAATGAATGGTGTGCCAAGGGTGCGCAAGGACTCCACAGAGACCGCGGCACAGGAGTCCCTGTTGTCGTGAAGGGGACAGGCCATCCCGGTGAGGGGCACGTGCTGGCCCTCAAGACTCAGGGGAGCCCCCGCCCCTCCTCCCCGCGCCCCGTCCCTGCCAGCCTCCAGACGGGAGAGCCGGGGAGGAATCGGGGCAGAGTCCCGGGCCCGGCTCCCCCAGGGCGACCAGAATCTTGGTGCAGTGGGGCCTGCCGATGGGCATGTTTAGAAATCACTTCAGAACGTATTTTAGGGGCACCTGGGGGGCTCAGTCGGTTGAGCGTCTGACTCTTGATTTCAGCTCAGGTCACGATCTCAGGGTCACGGGATCGAGCCCCACACTGGGCTCTGTGCCAAGCGGAGGGCCTGCTTGGGATTCTCTCTCTCGCTCTCTCTCTCTCTCTCCCCCTGCCCTTCTCCCGCTCATGCACGGGCGCTCTCACAAATAAACAAACAAACAAATACATAAATAGACTGCAGGAGAAAAAAGTTTTAGACTGAAACGCACCCACCGAGGCCCACAGTGGACCCGCACATGGTGAGGGGTGTGCTCTCCCTCCCACCCAGCACCGCTGACATCGGGGAGGGTCACTCCCTGTGGAGGTGCCCCGGGCACCGCAGGCCAAGCAGCGTCCTCGCCTGCACCCCGCCCCATGCCAGGGGCCCCCCGATGTGACAGCCGCTGACGTCCCCCGGCAGAGTCACCCTGGTGAGAGTCACGGCCCGCCTCTGAGGCTTGCTGTCGCGGGCGTGGGGGTCTCCTGCCGCCCGTGTCCTGGCCCCCCGCCCCCAGCCTTGTCCCCAACCGTGTTCCCTCGGCCTCAATGCTGGGTCCTGCTGGTGGTGATACAGATGTGGGAACCAGCTGCCCCAGGGCCACCGCGGAAGTCAGCTGCTTTTGTGTCACAAACCCTGCTGCCCTCATAGCCCCAAACACACACGGTGCCGGGAGTGAGTGTGTCCGGGGCCCTGGGTCAGCAGGCCCAAGAGGCCTGGCAGCCAAGTGTCGCCTCTGGAGCCGGGAGCCCAGGCCGTCCCAGGGGACGGGAGCCGGTGGGACCCAGGATGGCCGGCGGGGGGGGGGGGGGTCAGCCCTGCAAGCGGCGTGCACACGTGTGCGCATGTGGGTGTGAGCGGCAGGGGCGACAGCTCCCTGCTGGCACGGGGCCTGGTGGGAATGAGGTTAGGGCCGGCGGAGGCTCACTTAGGAGGATTTCCTAGAACAGCCTGTCCTGGATGCAAATAGCCTGGCTGGACCCTGCCCCCAGCCGCATCTCCGCATCTCCGCAGGCCCTTCTAGAGCTTCCTGAGATGGGGCCTGGGGGAACCGGGGCAGGCGGGAGGGAGTGGGGGAGCCTGGCCCGGGGCCCTGCAGGAAAGAACAGCCCTTCGCGCTCCGGGGCAGGCCCCTAGAGGCCCTGAGTGTGCTTCCCCGCGTCTGGGCATCCCTCCCGGCTCAACAGACAGGCCGTCACGCGGTCTGGTTAAGACGAGGCCGGTACGCCCTCCTGCCCGGGTGCGAGCCGCTTTCTGCCCCACCCCCCACCCCCACCCCTCTGTGTCCCCATCCCGGCACCGCGTCTGTCCCCATCCGAGCACATCCACGCCTCCACCCTCTGCCTAGTGTCCTCCCTTCGGTCCCTCGCGCGCGCCTGCCCGGGGAGCACGGACCCTACCCCACGAGCGGCCCCATCTGCGCATGCGCCCGCGTGCTCGCCCAGCCGCACCCCTCCCCCGTGCGCATGGTGACTGCACATGATGTCCGGCCCGGGTCTCCACGGCCCCAGGCCACGGGCGGGCCCGCTGTGGTGTGTGCGCCCTCCCCCCAGCTGTCCTGTCCCCTGGGGGCAGCGCACATCGGAGCCTGCCCTCGTGTCACGCTCACACCCGCCCCGTGCGGGGGTTACAGTTGTCACCCCCGTTTCACAGATGTGGAGACTGACGCCGGACGGGAGGTCGCTTGCAAGGAGCGGGGGAGAGGATTCAAATCCAACACCGTAACTCCACAGGCCTCGCTCTGCGCCCCTCCTGCCCTCCGGGTTCTAAGAGGTGGGGGGAGGCCCCCACGCGACAGGGGAGAGAGAAGGAGCTGGTACCTGCGTGGCTGGGTGCCTCCGCCCCCTGCAGGGGGGCCACAGAAGCAGCAGGAACAAAGCACTCCCGGGAGCTGAGCAGAGGGGGCCCTTTCTGGCCTGCTTGGGTGGGTAACCAGGGAAGGCCTCGGGAGGAGGTGGCCAGGAGGAGAAAAGGCACTCCCAATCTGGGCACAGAGAGGGCAAAGGCCTCAGTCCGGCGCGGGGCCTGGGAGGCGGGGCCGACAGATCCCCCAGACCTCCGCCCCGCCCCAGGTAAGGGAGCACAGGCGCCGGGGGAGGCGGGTGTTAGCGGAACACTGCCCTTGCGGCGGGAGGAGAGGAAGGGAGGGGGTGCTCTAATCAGCTTAACCCCCTTAATGAGCAGCTAATTGGGGGCTGTCTAGACAGGAAGCTGGAGGAAGCCAAGAGGAGGAGACTGGGGGGGAGGGGGAAGAGGACATGGGAAGGGGAGGAGGAGGCGGCAGAGGAAGAGGAGGGAGGAAAGGAAGAGAAGGGGGCCGGGAGGAGCAGAAGGGGGAGGGGAGGAGGAGGGAAAGGAAGAGGAGGGAGGAGGGGGAGAGATGAGTCCATCTTCCCCACGGGGCTGGGCGCACCTGCAGGGTGCAGACCCGCATACAGCTGGGGGTTACACTGAGGGCCCCACAGGAGGGAGCCAGTCGGCCACCGCCTGAAGCAACCAATGGAGACCACAAGGGACAGACTCAGCTCTGTGACTCCGTGGGGCACACCAGAAGGGGGTGTCAGTTACCTCCTCGTCCACCCCCCACTGCTGCCGCCTCATGCTCAGGGCAGGAAGTTCACACCAGGCTCCAGCGACTCTCTCGAACATTTCCTTCCTTTTATTGATTGATTGATTGACTTTCTCTTTTCGAGCTTCCTGCATTGAAAGCTAGGTTTTTGTTTTTGGCTTCCATCCTTTCTGTTTTTCTAATCCATAGACTTAAGGCTATAATTTTTCCTCTCCGGGCTGCTGTGGCTACATCGCAGAAGCTGCCCTCCACCTCTAAATAGTACGCGCTTTACATGTGGCCGGTCCCGTCGATCACAGAGTTAACAGAGAAGCGCTTTGGGGTTCCCAATCATTAAAGGCAGCGCAGAAGTTAACAGTCTCCCAATATCTGCCCTACCCCTCTTCCTTAGTGGCAGAACCCTTAAAGTTGAGAGGGGCACGTACTTGCCGAAAATAAGACTACATTTCCCAGAAGCCCCTGCGGCAGGGTGTGGCCCTAGGAGCAACTCAGGGGCCCAGAGATCGGCAGAAGAGGTAAGCACAGCCTCTGAGAATTATTTTTAAAGGGAAAGGACATGCTCAGACTTGACCCTTCTTTCCTGCTGGCTGGACAGCAGACATGGGGGCTGGAGCTCCAGCAGTTGTCTTGGACCATAAGGTGGGAATGAAAACCATATTCACTTGGGGGCACCTGGGTGGCTCAGTTGGTTAAGCGATAGACTCTTGATTTCGTCTCAGGTCATGATTTCACAGTTCATGAGTTTGAGCCCTGCGTCGTACTCAGTGCTGACAACGTGGAGGCTGCTTGGGATTCTCCCTCTCTCTCTCTCTCTCTCCCCCCCTCTCTGCCCCTGCTCGTGCTCTCTCTCTCTCAAAAAAAAAAATAAATAAATAAACATTTAAAAATGCTCCACATTCGGGGCACTTGGGTGGCTCAGTTGGCTGAGCATCCGACTTCAGCTCAGGTCACGATCTCACGGTTGGTGAGTTCCAGCCCCGCATTGGGCTCTGTGTCGACAGTTCAGAGCCTGGAGCCTGCTTCAGATTCTGTGTCTCCCCCTTTCCCTCTGCCCTTCCCCCAATCGAGCGTTGTCTCCCTCTCTCTCTCTCTCTCTCTCTCTCTCTCTCAAAAATAAACAATAAAGTTTAAAAAAATATTCAAAAAAATGTTCCACATTCACTGGAGCTAAAGGCGGGAGCCTAAGTCTCAGGGTTGCTGATGGCTGGACATTTACTTTGGAGAGAAATGCCCTGTCCTTTTGGGGTTTCTGTTTCTCACAATCAAACTTAAAAGCTTATTAAATACAGGATCTTACACAGGCAAACCTGTCAGAAGTGGGGAACCCACAGGGAGAGAGAACCATGGAGACACTTTGACCCACAAATTAGAGCCTCCTAGGGAGACACATCCTCCCAAGGTTAGGTACCTGCCCTGGGAGCCAACACAATGGAAGAGGGAGGGCCACTGGGGCTCAAATGTCACAACCAGACATGATAGAGACTCATTCACAGACATGGGGGTTTTATAAAGACACGAACAACGAACTCTCTTGTGTTCTGGGCACTCATCGTGTGCCAGGTGGCTGCTTTATGTGCCTCCTACCATTCCCTCCTCCCAGCTCCAGGAAAGAAGAGTTAGCTCATCAATCCCATGTTGAAGATAAGAAAACTGAGGTTCAGGGGCGCCTGGGTGGCGCAGTCGGTTAAACGTCCGACTTCAGCCAGGTCACGATCTCGCGGTCTGTGAGTTCGAGCCCCGCGTCAGGCTCTGGGCTGACGGCTCGGAGCCTGGAGCCTGTTTCCGATTCTGTGTCTCCCTCTCTCTCTGCCCCTCCCCCGTTCATGCTCGGTCTCTCTCTGTCCCAAAAATAAATAAAAAAAAAAAAACGTTGAAAAAAAAAAAAAAAGAAAACTGAGATTCAGAGAAGTCAAGTCACCTGCCCAAAGTTACACAGCACACACAGCGAGCCGATGGCAGACCTGGCTTTCAAACCCAGGTCTCTCTGACACTTGAACCTGCCCTCTTAACTGTAATGCTTTCCAGGAATCCTGTAGGTATGGTCTTCGTGTAGACAGACCTTTATAAGAAAGCTGGCCCTTCGGGAACAGGGAGTAGGGACCAAAAAGCAGGGGGCAAGCAAACAAATCCTCAGGTTTACTGGGTGTGTACTATGCGCCAGGCCCGTTTTAGGGACACCGCACGTATTAGCTCACTTAATCCCCACAACCTTAGAGGGCGGTGCAGATATTAACCCCATTTTACAGATGAGGAACCGGAGGCTCAGAGCAGTGCGGTCACCAGAGGCTGTACTGGCCGGTGGGTCCGAGTCCACGCTGGCAACCATTGGGTAATCCGCGGGGTGAGCCCTTTTTAAGGGGTAAGGGTCTGGACTGAGGGGCGTTTCTAAGTTCTGGGACACAGACTCCGCTGGGGACCTTTGCATTTCCAGGGACACCCAGCCCAGGGCAAGGCAAGCTTGTGGGCCCCCCTGAGCATAGTGTCCCCGAGCAGCCCCGAGGCCAGCCCGCGGGAGAGCAGAAACTCGGGTTCTCCGGAGGAGAACCGCGGTGGAGACGAGGACCCCAAGGAACGGAGATCTTCGGGGGAGGCCGCTGGGGAGCCTGTGGCAATGCCGCCCCTGCAGAACAGGACCCGTTCTGGGGAGGGCCCTAAAAAGGCAGACGAGTGAGAGGCCAGCCTCTCCCCGAAAAGGAGGTTCAGAGAAAAGCAGCGGGGCTCCGAGAGACCTGGGACCGCGCGGAGGCCGAGCCCGTGGAGACGGGAATCTCGGAAGATCAGCAGGACCCCTGCGACGGGGCACATGCTACAGCTCGGGACCCACCAGCGGGGACCCTCCAGATGAGGGCGTAGGGCGGACCCCGGGAAGAAGCGCGCTGGCGATCAGAAGCGCCACCGAGTCCACGCCGCAGGTCGGGAGCCCCTCGGAGACGAGGCTGCACCGGGCAGAGGGCAGGAAAGCCGCGGGAGGGACAGTCTCCGCCCTCTCGAGGCCCCGACGGAACCCAGAAGCTCCGGGAACGTGAGTCCGGACTTCCCAGCGGCGAGCGACGCGCGCGACTACAATTCCCAGGAGGCCCCGCGGCCCCAGCCCCAGGGCTTCCGCACCCCGGCGCCGGCGCAGTGCCTGCCGGAATATGTAGTCCCCGCCGCGGTAACCCCGGCCCCGAGGCCCGCTCCGCCCCCACTGCCAGCCCCACCTCCTTCCATGTCCTCCGTCCAGTTGCGGCTGCTACTCGTGGGAGAGCTGGGCGAGGTGTAGTAATCGCCGCCGGGGCTCGTGTCCACGTCTTCCTCCATCGAGCCCGACTTGTGCCGCTTGCTCCTGAAGGGCGAGGGAAACAGAGCGCAGGCCGGTTACCACGGCGACGCGAGGGTGTGGAGGGGGCGGTTGGGGCTGACTTCCGGTCCGTAGCGGGGCAGGGCGGGGAGGGTGCTATCGCGAGACGTCGAGGTTCCCGCGGACTTTCAGCCGGTTCTGGGAGCACCTGTCTCAACCTGCCCATCGCTCGGATGGGACGCCCGGGGCCAGAGGCAGTGAGGCACTCGGCCGAGCGCAGACGGTTGGCTGGCAGGCTGCGCACTAAAACCCTGGATAAACACTCGGCCTACCGTAAACCTCAGAACAACCCGGTAGGACTGTGATCCCATTTTACAGATGGCGGAAATCCACGCAAGCACGGTGACCGGCTCAAGGTTACCCAGCGTATCTCCGCAAGAACCAGTGTGTGTTCTCGTGGAGTCTCAGGGGGTGGGCTGATAGGACTCAAGGCTGTGGGAGCCCTGGGTGGGGTATCAGGGCTGGGGAAAGGAGCACTTGGGGCTGGGTTTTGAGGGACACGTAGGAGTTTACCATGTGAACCCTGAAAACAGGCATTCCAGGGAGAGGAGTCAGCCAGCCGGGGCCAGGTGGAGGGGCGAAGGGTGGCTGAATGCCCAGAGGCAGGGACCGGGGCACGTACCCGCTGGAGGAAGTGCTCGGTAGCGTTCTCCTCATGCCTGTGCTGGCTGGATTCAGGTCGTATGCCAGGTGCCCCTGCAGCTCCCCCAGGGAGAAGTTGGGTCCTGTTCCAGTCACCACGGGTGCTGCGGAGGGCGAGAGGGGGCAGAGTGAGAGAGGGTGCAAGCTCCAGGGCTGCAGTTTGCCCCGGAGGGGTGGGGAGAGCCACCGGGGGACTGGCCAGCCCCAAAAGGAACCCCGTCCCCTGACTGGCCTGGTTCCTAACGTGGCTGAAAGTGTCCTCATTCTATGGGTCAGGAGCCCAAAGCCAGCAAGAGAGGCCAAGCTCACACTGTGAGGCAGAGGCATAGCCAGAGCGGGAGGCCGAGCTTCCCAGCGCTCCCTGAGGCCAGGCTCTGCTGATCTGGACAGGGAGGATGATGGTCAGGATTCAGGCAGGACAGTGCCCAGAACTCCCTGCACTGGAGTTCAGGTGGGGGTGTCTGGGGAGTGGGTGGGTCCCCAGCAGGTACATTAGGAAGGTAAGGGAACAGGAGGCAAAGCGGGTGGGGCGTGTGGGCCCCTACCTACTGCCCTTCCTAGGAACCTTAGCTCGGTGACAGAGGGGAGTAGGGCAGGGTGATGGGCAGCTTCCCTTTCCCTGAGACTCTTTCTCAGAGTCCCCATCCCAGAGCCCCCTCTCCCTCTCCCGCACCCCTCCCCTCTCCAGGTCCCAGCACAGGGTGGGCGGGGACACTCACTCCGGGACACCTGGATGAGCTCGGTGACGCTGAACACGCCAGAGGTGACAAAGCTCTCCTGGAAGTCGGTCGTGTCTGGAACAGGGAGAAAATGGGACTCACTGGGTCTGTTTCCTTCCTCGACACCCTGGGCTACCCAGACTCCGGGCGCTGGAGTGGTCACCCTGTCCACCCCCTGCAGCCATGTGGCAAGACGGAGGCAGAGGCCGGACCTGCGTTCGAATCTCAGCTCGGCTGCCGCTTCGCGTGTGCTCTTGGGCAAGTCCCTTCCTGTCCGTGAGCCTCCGTGCTCCCTAATCTCCAAAGTGGGGGCCACACACCCTGCCATCGGGGTGGCTGATATGAATCAACTGGCCGCAAGGGGCTGGCTTGCTCTCCTCGCGTCACGCGGTTCTGCAGCCCCTTATCCCTCCCCCTCCAGACTGGGAGCTCTGTCCTGACGGGGAGGTCTGTGTGCCCAGGTCCCGCGGTGTCCCCAGTGCCTGGCCCAGAGCCTGGCACACAGCAGGGGCTCAGAATCACGGGCTGAATGGAAGGTCCACCCGCAGCAGTTAAAGTCCCCCATGTCCCCAGAACCACGCCTGCCTAATGTCAAAGGAAGAGGGACCCTCCTCTCCGGTGTGCAGTGGTTGGGACCCATTTAATGGATTTGGAAACAGGTGTGGCTCCTCCTGGCTGACCTTGGACAGCTGGGAGCCAGTCTCTCGCACCCCCCCCCCCCCCGGAGGCCTTCGCGGGCAGAACCCGTCTACCGAACGAGCATTTACAACTGCATCCTGTGTCCCGTTCTGAGCTGGGCCCCGGGGACACTGTGGGAACTAGGCAGACACAAGTGGCCTAGACACAAGTCCCTTGTGGGGACTCCCAGCCCGGATGGACCCCGGACACATGACGCTCAGGGAGGGAACCCGACACAAGGCCACGCGGGGCGTGAGTCCGCAGGTGTGAAACGTCCAGAACCGGCTCCTCTGCGGACAGGAAGGGGGGTTCATGGGGGCCGAGGACTGGGGAAGGGGAGGAGAGGTGGGGACAGGGCTTCTTTTCGGGGCAACAAAAGTGTTGTGTTCTGTCATGTGAATTTAACCACAATACGGTTTTGGGCTTTTTTTTTTTTTTTTTTTTTAGATCATTAAGGCAAAGGCACCACACGTCAGGCGGTGGTCGGCAGGCAGGGTTGGGGAGCCTGCCTGAAAGAGGACCGAGAGGCCTACAGACATTAAAGTTTGGGAAGTGGCAAGGACAGCGCCTGGTGCAGGGTAACGGCCACGCAGGCCAGTGTCGGCTGCCGTGATCAGGATGGTCTTAAACAGGAGGTCTGGCCGCCTCCCTGAGGGTCACGATATTGCCAGCAGTGGCCCGTGCAAAGGCCCTGGGGTTGGAGGCAACAGGAGGGAAAGAAGCCAGGGAAGGTGGTCAGAGTGGAGAAGGGACCAGCAGGTGGGCGGCTCTAGGCCTTGGGGGTGGCGAGAGCGGTTCTTCTCCAGGCCCCCAGGGGGCAGCACGGGCCACAGGGAGCCGACCTGGGTGCCCGGTTCCCCAGCTGTGAGAGACCCAAGTCCTGGCCAGTCCGGAAACTCCAGTCTCCCCGGTTACCAGCTTTGTGCACACCATTTATTGAGCAATTACTATGTGCCCAGCCCCGTGCTGGGGGGTCAGGGCCACCACATCCCCGGGAGGAGAGAGGGTGATGTCCCCCCCCCCCCCCCGCCCCCAGCGTCCAGGGGAAGTGGCCTCGGCCGTTTCCTGCCACCCAGCTGGCCAGCTGGTGTCAGCACGCCCCTCCGCCTTCCCCCCCACCGGGGTTTCCTGTTTGTGCAGCACTCGCCCAGCTCCATCTCCAGGGGACTCCCTGGCGGGTGGGAGGAAGTGCTTTCCTCCGCCAGACGCTGGAGCTCCCCATGGGACCAGGCCAAACGTCGCTGCCCCCGCCTGCCTTGAACATCTGGCTTGGAGGCAGGCGCCTGAGGATCACAGGAGGCCAAGGAGGACTCAGGGTCACAGCCGGCCCGTGGTGAGCGGCACGGGGGCCTGTGACGCTCCTGGAACCATCCGGCCCTCCTGTGCCGGCCTTTCCAACGGGGACGTCCTCACCCACTTGCTTTTTCTTCCATCCTTCCTTCCTGTTATCTCTCCTCCTCCACCCCTGTGTACCATCTCTCTAGTTTCTCTTTTTGTCTGTGCTTCACCCCTCCCTCTCTCCTTTTTTTTCTTTCTGCAAATATTTATTGAGCACCTGTTGTGTACCAGGGTCCTATTCTAGGCGCTGAGGACACAGTAGTGATCAGGACAGACAAAAGCCTCTGCCCTCAAGCGGGTGAGGTTGCATTAGAAGAGAGAAGCAAACAAGCAACTAAGCAAATACATAGGCGATCACTAACTTCCTCAAAAGGAAATAAAACAGAAAGTGGTCATTGAGAGTGGCTAAGACTGTCTGAGGTCAGCAAATCTGTCTGAGAGGGGGAGTATGTGAGCTAAGACCTGGGTGATCTAGAGAGAGAGAGCAATGAGCTGTCCAGATAGAAGGCAAAGCACATGCAAAGGCCCTGAAGCAGGAACTGGGCCTGGACTGCTGGAGGAACAGCTAGGAGGCCCATGTGGCTGGAGCAGAGAGACCGAGGGGAAGAGAGGGAGGAAGGGAGGGCAGGCAGGGCACAGGGACAGGTCCTGCAGGGCCTTGGGGGTCAGGGGAGGACTTTTGCCCCAAGGGAGGTGGGGCCCCTAGAGGACTGTGAGCAGAGGAGGGCAGGACCTGACTCAGAGCTCATGGGGGGCTCTCTGGCCACCTTAGGACAGACAGGGAAGTGAGGACAGAAGCCAGGGGACCAGGGTAGAGGTGACTGCTGTGGTCCAGGAGGGCAATTTTGGGAGCAGACCAGGGCAGAAGCAGGGCCCTCTCTTGTGGGGTGAGCCCCTCAGGGCCCAGGGGGCGGGAGCTCGGAGTCGTGGGTTCCAACCCCAGCTCCCTGCTTGCCCCTGGGAAGGCCCCTTGACCTCTCCGTGCCTCGGTTTTCTCATCTACAAAATGGAACAATACCAGTACCTGCCTATCGCATGGCTGTGAGGTGCCGACGCGGGGCCACGCAGAGCACGATGGGGCCATGCGCCCCGGCCCTCGCCACCCCCAAACTCACCCAGCGTGATGGGCTTGCTGTCCTCCTGGTCGGAGCCCATCCCTGCCCGGGGACTACCGCTCTGCTCCGCGTCTGCAAAGAGAAGGAGGGGGACGGTGTGGTGACATTGCAGGGGACCCCACCCCGGGGGGAGGGGAGGCCTCCGTGCCGGGGCCAGGCTGGGCAGCGCCGTGGAGAAGCGGTCCCGAGCTTGCCCGGGCCCGGGGGTCTCCGCTTGGCCCCCTCCCCTCGGCCTCTGCCCTTGAAGTCCCGGGGCCCCAGCCCTTGGTCTTGGGTTGTCACTCGGGGCCCCCAGGAGAGGGCAGAGGGGCGTCCCCCTGCAGCCGCCATGCGGCTACCCACCCTCCTGGCTTGGGGGCTCCCTCCCACCCTGGCGCCAGCCCTCCATCTTATCTAAAAATAATCAGGCTCCTTGGCAGACGGCGAAACAGACAGACGCTGAGCTCAGCATTATCAGCTCCGGCAGCCTGGATGGAGGGCGAGGTGCGCCAACCCCTCTGCAGCCCCCACGGCGTCCACCCGGGACCGGGGCGGGGGCGGCGGGAGGGGGGGGGGACACCCACGAGCCCAGCCTGACGGAACCCCCGGCCCCGCCTATCTGTCTCTGAGGTCAAACCCCAAGGTGGTGGGAGTCACGGCCAGACGCCAAAGGAGAATCAGCCCCTTCCACCTGCCATGTTCCAAAGCCAGGCATAACCGCTGTGTGCCCTCAGGCAAGTTGCTTAACTGTTCTGAGCCTCACTTCTCTCTTTCAAATGGGTGTGGGCGTCACCGAGAGGTGGTAAAGAGGTAATACGGACGGACGGACGGGTCGGGAGCCCGTAGGGCACACCCAAATCGAGTTCGAGCCCCGGATCCGGTTCAGCGTGGACGGCGTGGAGCCCGCTTGGGATTCTCTGTTTCCCTCCCTCTCTCTCTCTCTCTCTCTCGCTCTCAAAATAAATAAACTTAAAAGAATATTTTAAATCCCTAAAATGGCCGTAAATGTGGCCTTCACCTCATTTTCGAGGTCTCCTTCAATCCGTAAGAGAGCCACACGTCTGGCGTTGTGATTGTGCCCATTTTTTTTTTTGATTGTGCCCATTTTATAGGCAAGGAAGCCTGAGGTTTAAACGGTGAGCAACTGCCCCCCCCCCGGCCCCTCTCCCCCCCCCCCCCCCCGGTCACCAGGGTGACTTTCTGCATGAGTGGGCACGTGCGTCCAGACCTGTGACCCACGGCCGTGCGTTAACCGCCTGGCTTCCGGGATCGGACGCCCGAGTTCCCATCCCAGTGCCGGGAGCCTCTGAGGCGACGCGCCCTCCGCTCCCTCGGGATCCCGTGGGGGTGACCGTGCGGACGCCTCCCCAGACGGCCGTGGAGCCCTCCCCGTGCGCCTCGTGGCTTGGCACACCCTGTGTGTCGAGCACCTCCTGCCCGCCAAGATCGAGGGTGCCCTGAACGCCACCGGGCCGAGGACCCGTGCCTCAGTTTCCCGACCTGCCACAGGAGCGGACGGGGGCAGCCCCAGTCGTGACCCACTGGGCTGGGCAGGGCTGGGCAGCAGCCGAGGCGAGCGTGCCCGGCTCGGCCCCGCGCCCTGTGGCCGCTCCCGGGCCGGGCTGCCAGCGGCCCCTTGGCTCCGGCCAGTTCCGCTTGGACGGCCACGCGGCTGGGCACGGTGGCCGCCGCGTTGGGAAGAGCCCAGCCCGGGCAGCCGGCCTCGGGCACAGGACCCTCTTCCGGATCCGGTGCCCACACGGCCTCGGCAGGCAGCAGGGCGCGGCGGGCGCTCAGGCGATGCCCGGTCAGGGCCGCAGGGCTGTGGGCCTCATTCTCCTCATCCGTGAAGTGGGCACAGCCACACGTCTCTCTCAGAGGCTGTCCCCTGACAGAAAAGGCGATGGCGAATACAAGAAAGAGCCCCAGACCGGGGGGGAGGGGGGGCACACAGAAAGCACGTTGCCAGCCGGAGGGAGGCGTTATCACTCTCTGTGCTGCGTCCCCCCCCCCCCATTTCCGTCTAGGGTGTTGTTACTTTGCATCCGGGGAGAGCGAGGGAGCTCGGCCACAGCTGGCTCTTAGCCAAGGTCGCTCTGTGACCTGGGGCCGGCCAGACCACCTCCCGGAGCCACGCGGTTTCCCGGGAGCAGAAAGATGGCAGAACCCACCTCTGGGCTTTGCCGGCCGCCAAGTCAGCGAATGCGTGTGAAAGCACCGGCGGGTACCGACGGTCAAAAAAACGGTGGGCTTGGGAGCGGCTGTGAACGACACCGTGTTCCGCGTGGTGGTTAATTGTCCGCTGTGGGCACTGAGAACCGCGGCTGGCCGTCGCCTATCGGTCTTGTATCCCGCGGCCCCGCTGAGCTCACTCAGTAGTTCTAGGAGATGTTTGTGTTTTCGTAGATCGCTCGGGATTTTCTTTGTAAGACCCTTGGGTCATCTGATCTGTAGGCCTCTGATTTCCTTTTTCTTGCCTTATTGCACAGGCAAGGACTTCCAGCACGATACCGAACGGAAGTGGCGAGAGCGAGTGGCCCTTCTTGGTTCCGATCTTGGGGGAGACTCCCCAGTGTCTCACCCCCGAGTACGATGGAGATCCCTTCACTGGGGTCAAGGGGTTTACCCTTCCCTTTCTATAGTCCGGGGAGCTTTTTTTTTTTTTTTTTTTTTTAATTAAATAAGCGTAGTTTCTAAACACTGATGCTGTAATGACATGCTATCTCATTAAATCTTTTTTAATTTAGTTTTTAGATGGTGGTTAAATAGACATAGCATAAAATTTACCATTTAACTGTTTTTAAATTTTTTTTTTTTTGATGTTTATTTATTCTTGAGAGAGACCATGAGCAGGGGAAGGGCAGAGAGAGAGACACACAGAACCCGAAGCAGCCTCCAGGCTCTGAGCTGTCGGCATAGAGCCCGACGCGGGGCTCGAACCCACAAACGGCGAGATCACGAACTGAGCCGAAGTGGGACGCCCGACCGACTGAGCCACCCAGGCGCCCCACCGTTTAACTGTTTCTAAGCGCACGGCTCATTGGCATCAGGCACACTCACGCCGTCCTGCATCCACCCACACTATCTGTCTCCAGAACTTTCCATGTCCCCAAACTGAGACTCTGTCCCCATGAAGCACGGACTCCCCGCCCCCTGCCCCACCCCTGGCTCCCACTGTCTACTCTCTGTCTCTGTGGATGGGACTCCTCTGGGGACCCCCTGTGAGAGGGGTCGCGCAGGGCGTGTCCTTCTGTGTCTGGCTCCTGTCACCGCGCACAGTGACCTCCGGGTCCGTCCACGCGGTGGCAGGCGGCAGATGTCCTGACTTTTTAAGGCTGAATAACATTCCATTGAAACAGTTTTCAAGGCTCTGCTACTTGGGTCCTGAAAACTCCCACCAGCCACATGCGACTTTACAGTTAAGTGAGCTAAACTGAAATCAAGTTAGAATTTCAGGACTTCGCCAGCATCGGTCACCTTTCGCTACTCAAGAGCCCACAAGACTGGCGGGGACCAGATTGGACGGTGCGGAACCCTGTCACCATCCCAGAAAGCTGAGCCCAGCTCAGCCCCCCGGGGCTGAGCTGCGATGGATGTTTCCATGAAATATCAGGAGGAAAGGGGCCCAGAGAGTCCCTTCTCCTCTCATCTGCTTAGACAGCCGGCCCTTAAATGCAATGTCCTCTGGTCTGAACAGACGTCTAATGGATAATGTTTAAAGGACAGGCTAAACATTAAAAAAAATTTTTTTTTTAAAAAAGGGGCCCCTGGGTGGCTCCGTCGGTGAAGCGTCCGACTTCCGCTCAGGTCATGATCTCGCGGTTGTGGGTTCGAGCCCCGCGTCGGGCTCTGTGCTGATGGCTCGGAGCCTGGAGCCGGCTTCGGATTCTGTGTCTCCCTCTCTCTCTGCCCCTCCCCCGCTCACGCTCTGTCTCTCTCTCTCTCTCTCTCCTTCAAAAATAAATAAACGCTAAAAAAAAAAAAAAAAAAAAAAAAAAAGGACGGCTAATGTCCAGTGCCCCCAGCTGCCCCAGGCCCCAAGACAATGGCTTTCGTCTGCTGAGTCGTACTGCGTGAAGAGCGGTCACAGTAGATTGATTCAATCTACCCAACTGATGAGTTTGGTAAACTGAGGCGCAGCTCAGAGTCTCTTATCCGAAGCTGATGTCAAGTCAGAGAAGTTATGTGCCCATCACAGAGTTGCTTAACGGGGGGTGATCCTGCCCCTCAGGACAAAGTCTGGGCGCCTCTGTGGTTGTCAGGACTGGGGCTGTCCTGGCATCGAGGGGGCCGGGGACGCCGCTCACCCCCTACAGCACCCAGGACACCACCCACAGAATGACCCGCCCCAGTGTCTGCGGTGCCGTCGGGGGAGGCCCTGCTCTGGATCCATCCGTTTCCAGTGGGGGTGAAAACCAGTGCTTGGGGGAGGGAGAAGGTAAACAATTCTGCTCTTCGCTCTTTTTTTCCTAATTATAATTTTTCAAATATGTTTATTTGTTTTTGAAAGAGAGAGAGACAGAGCGTGAGCTGGGGAGGGGCAGAGAGAGAGGGAGACACAGAATCCGAAGCAGGTTCCAGGCTCCGAGCTGTCGGCACAGAGCCCGACGCGGGGCTCGAACCCACGGACCGCGAGATCATGACCTGAGCCGAAGGCGGCCGCTTCACCGACGGAGCCCCCCAGGCGCCCCCCGTTTTCTTTTGAAAGGAACTGACTGCTGGGCACCTCCTGGGTGTCAGAAGCCTGGAAGACCACAGTGTGACGAAAATGGGCAAAAAAGCCCTGCCCTCGTGGCACCCAGGTCCTAACGGGGGAGCGACGGGCAATGAACAAGCAAGCAGATTCACCCAAGGGATAAACTCGGGGCGTGTCGAGTGCCAGGGAGGCCCCACGGCTCGGAGAAGTGAGTGGCCGCCCCTGGAGGAGGAGGGGCATAGACTGGAGGTCCTGGGAGGGTTGATGAGGGTTCTGGGTGAAATGGTACGGTCCAATTGTTAATGCTTAGTGACTCATTTCTTTGACTATATCGGGCTGCACGGTTCACCTCCACTGACTTATTTAATCTTCAAAACTCCCCCAGGAGGACAACATGGATGGATCTAGAGAGCATAACGCTGAGCGAAATGTGTCAGTCAGAGAAAGACAAACGCCGCAGGATTTCATTCATATGTGGAATTGAAGAAACAAAATAAACAGAGCGCAGGGCGGGTGCGGGGGGGGGGAGAGATAAGCCAGAAAACGGGCTCTTGACTACAGAGAACCCGCGGATGGTCACCAGAGGGGAGGTGGGAGGGGTATGGAGATGTAGGTGTGGGGATAAGAGCACACTCATCCGTGTGCGGGGACAGCTAGGGACAGACTACGTCCTTGGTACCCACCTCCCTGCTCTGCCCACGCCGACGAGCACCCCCTCGGGGAGCAGAGCCCCCAGACCCTATCGCGCAGGCTGGGGAGACTTCCGAGCACGCCCCACTCGGGTCGCCGGGGTAGGGGCCGCGGTGTCATGAGACGGGGTGCGTTGACGGGCGACACGGTCTGGTCTGACACCCTGAAGCCGGCCTGGATCCCGTCCGGCAATCCCCAGGGTTACCCAGAGACCGCAAGTAAGTTCCCCAAGGCCACACAGCAAGGAAAGCTGACGGGCTGACGGTTTCATCCGCTCCTCGTAAAAACGCATAAACGGTGGGGGGCGGGGGGGCGCCTGGGTGGCTTAGTTGGTTAAGCATCCGACTCTTGATTTCGGCTCAGAGCATGATCCCTCTTCGTGAGTTCGAGCCCCGCGTCGGGCTCCGTGCTTGGGATTCTCTCCCCCCCTCCCCCTCTCTCTCTCAAAAATAAATAAATAGACTTAAAAAAAATATACGTGAACATCTCGTTGAATATCACACCACATCCAATGCCAGCCTTGAGACGTTGTTGGCTTGTTTTTTGGTTTTTGTTTTGAGTTTTCTCCTGACCGGGTCGACTCAACCACCCCCCCCATCCCCTCCGGCCCCCGGACACGGTTTTCCGCAGCCCGTGCTGCCCAAACGGTATTCTCCCCGCGAGGACACCAGGGATGTGTCTCCTGGGTGAAAAACTGAAGCAGGACGTGGCCGCCGGTGACCCGTGCTCGTGGTTCGAGACCCGACCGAGCACGGGCCTCATGGTCAAGAACGGGCCTCGCTGGTCTCCGAGCAGCTGTGGGGCTTTCCGGGGCCTTTAAAACGCACCTGGGTCTTGAAGAAAGGGGGTGGGTGTCCCCCCCCCCCCCCCCCCGATCGTCTGACCTCGAGGGTCTCCTGGGAGCCAGAGCCGCACGGAGTCCCTGCCCTGCCTGGCACAGCCTGGCGTGTGACCTCGGACCAGTCCCGTGTCCTCCCTCTGAGCCTCGGTTTTCCCATCTGCAAAGCGAACCGTCTCCACTGCTGCCTTCCTTCACGGGGCTGAGGCTGGAGCCTGAGCTGCTTCGGAAGAGGAAGGGCCAATCGCTGATAAGGGGATAAATACTGTGCTGGTGACAGCGTTTGTCCAAACTCAGAATCCAGATGAACTTCGTCCTTCCTCTGCCCACCGCCTTCCGGGGCTCCCACCTCCAGCGGCCCCCCGTGGCCCCGCCAGACCCCCCCCACCCCTCCCCCCCCCCATCCCCTCCTCCTTCTCTCGCCCATCGTCCACTCTGCTCCAGCCACATGGGCCTCTGGCTGCTCTGCCAACGTGCCGGGCCCAATGCTGCCCCAGGACCTTTGCACAGGTGGTGTGGTACCCTCTGCCTGCATGTCCTTTCGGCATCTACATGGCTAACACCCTCCTGTCATTCCGGCCTTTCCTCAAAGATCTCCTTCTCTGAGAGGCACACGAGGCTCTTTAGCACCACGCACGAGCATAGGTAGCCACACTCACACTAGTATGAGGGAGAGTCTGGCCACTGGCAACAGCTGAATCTCAAGTGACTCCCTGCTTCGGCCTGGACCGGTTCTCTCTCGACGTTCTCAGGTCCGTGGGGCGTTCATGTGCAGCCGGGACGTCACCTCCTCCCGTATCCTTTTGCTCAAACGAGCACATGATCGTGGCGACAATAGAAATGTAAACTGGATCCCACTGACGGAGTGTACAGAGTGTTCTTTCCTGTCCATGGCCAGGAGCCCAAATTTGGTCCGTCCCAGTCCCTGAGAAAGGCGCCGCTGGGCCTCCGGTCCCGCCCTTCCCGCCCAGGAACACCCACCCCTTTGCACCACACAACTCCCTTCATCCCGGTGGCTAACCCTGCGGCCGTCCCTAATTGGGAGATCAACACGCCGAGGTGACACGCTCATCTCACAGGTGTTTAGTGACCACCTACTACTTGCCAGGCACTGGGCAGACGGCAGGGTGCCAAGGGAGGAGAGACAGACAGGAAGTGAGCAAACAGAAGAGGCCCGGGATAACTCCACGCGGCTCTAAGTTCCAGGGAGGCCGTTAAACTGGGTGAGGGGACAGAGGGCGGCTCTGGGGGTGACTTGCGACACAGATGCCTGGCGGGGGCCCCTCTGAGGAGGTGTCGTTGGCACTGAGGCCTTAGCAACGGGGAGGAGCTGGCCCCGGGGAGAGCCGGGCAAAGGCGCAGCCTGTGCAAAAGCCCTGGGGCGGGAACAAACACGGGATGTTTGAGGACCCAACACGGTGAGCAAAGGGGAGGCAACGGGGCCACGCGGGCCACGTGGCTGCAGCGACAGGCTTGGGTTTTATTCTCGAGCGCCACGCAGAGGGACAGGCCCCCGGCTCTGCCAGATGGCACAACACCTCCGGTTACGAGGCCGTGCCGAGGCGTGAGGAGCCGCGGGCGGGAAGGCGAGACGGGCGGCCGCTTTGGAGGCCGGCGTGGCGCTTGCTCCCACGGAAAGTTAGACACGGAATCCACGCGGCCCAGCAATTCCACACGTCTGCATGCGCCCAACGAGGGGTGCCAGCGGGGCCCCCAAAGGATGCCCGCGCCCCCGTGTGCACAGCCGCGAGGTTCACGGCTGCCCCGCGTGGGGACAGAGGGAAGGGTGAACACGGTGCGTCCGGCCACACGCCGGAATGGGACCCAGCCCCAGGGAGGAAGGACGTCCGGCCGCCTGCCACCGCGTGGAGGGACCCGGAGGCCACTGTGTGCAGGGACAGGAGCCGGACACAGAAGGACACGTCCCGCGTGACCCCACGCGCAGGGGTCCCCAGAGGAGTCCCGTCCACAGGGACAGAGAGCGGATGGTGGGAGCCAGGGGTGGGGAGGCCGTGCTTCATGGGGACAGGGTCTCAGTCTGGGGAGATGGAAGGTTCTGGAGACGGAGGGTGGGGGTGGACGCAGCACAGCGTGAACGTGCCTGAGGCCGCGGAAGCTGTGCGCTTAGAAATGGTTACGCGGGTGAATTTTGCATCCTGTGTCCTTTAACCGCGATAAAACACACACACACACACGAAAACAGCGTGGCTGCCGAGCGGCTTCTGGAACCTTGGGGGCCGGGAGACCGGGGAGGGGGTGTGGGCACCGGCCCAGGGTGGTGGCCTGCGGACGGACAGAGGGACGGGACCTGGCGAAGTCGGGACCGCGCCTCTTCAAAAGCCGGCGGGACACGGCGGGGTGGGGGAGCCCGGAGTCCCCGTCCGGGCCCCGTGGCCCGTCTGCCGGGCGCGCGGGGCTCGCTGGCCCTCTGTTCTGACCTCAGCGGCTTCCAAACGCAGCTGGCTCGGCCGGGCTGCCACGTCCGCCTCCGACGACGCCGGCCAGCTAGAGACAAACCCAAAGCCAGGCCCTGGAATTCCGAGCTCCCGGCTGTCACCAGCCATCTTTAAACATTAGCCAGCCGAGGCTCAGCTTTCCCCGTCCTGGAAGGCCGCGCGGCACACGCGACCCTGGCCTTTGTCCCTCCGCCCCGCCGCCCCCTCCCTCCCAGGCAAGCTCCAGCCATCTTCGTCAGCCTAACCCTAACACCTCCTTCTCCGGAACACCCGCCCTTGGCCCCTTGGCCCAGCCCTAGCCCCCCCCACCACACGGGTCTATCAACACATGAAAATCCCAAGTCCTCCCCGCGGCCACCAGGCCCTGCGGAAACTGCCCCCCTGTCCCCTCCCCGCTCTCCCCTCCTCCCTCTCTCCCCCTGGCCCGCTCTGCTCCGGCCACACGTGCCTCCTCACTGCTCCTGCAATATGCCGGGCCCCGCGATGCCCCGGGACCTTTGCACAAACTGTGCCCTCCGCCTGGAACGCCCTTGCTGTGAATGCCTGCCAGGCCCATCCCCTCACTCCGTTCATTTGAGTCTCTGTTCCAATGTGGTTTACGTGTCCACAGCCCCTGGCACAGGATCTGGGCTCGATGTTGGGGGGATCCCGTCCCTCCCGAGAGGCGGGACGACGGATTCTCACGTGCGTCCGGTTATGTGACAACCTGCTTCGTGTCCCTGAGCCTCCACCCCACCCCATGCCAGCGTCTGCGCAAACCCAGGCACAAAGGGACACGGCGATTCGTTTATTCGACCCACGCGTTGAGCACCTCCTGGGTACGAGGCCCTGTTCTAGGTTCTGAACAAAACAGACCCGAAGTCCCATCCCTGAGGCTCACGGTCGCAGGTTGCGCCCCAGCCATTGTAAGGAAGGCCAGGGGTCGAGCCTCGGTAGGAGGCCTCCAGGCTACGCTAAGCTTGAACTTGGTGCTGCTGGTGTGGCAGGAGGACCGGAACTGAGACCGCCCTGAGCTGCAAGGAACCTCAGCAGAAACCCTGGCACTCCAGGGGGGGCGCCCGGAACACAGGCTCCCCGGCCCAGCAGCGGCGACCCCTGGCCTGCGGTCCGGCCCCCGCTGTGTGACCTCAGAGAAAGCGCTTTCCCTCTCTGAGCCTCCACGTCTTGGCACCGAGGCCCTAGCACGCCTTCTCCAGGGTGCCACCTGGACAAACCGGAGGGAAGAAAAAGCAAGACGCTGGACGTTCAAGGCGTGCACTCGCCGGCCCCTGGGGAACGTCTAGGAAATGCGGACGAGACGCAGGGGACCCGAGAGGCGAAAGGGCCCGGCCCGGTGACCTCCTGGATGCCGGCCTCCTCCCTCGCCTTGTGCTTCCTGACCCGCGTGTTCCTAGAGTCTGGACCGCACTTTCCCTCTCCCTCTCCCCGGCCGCCCGGCCGCCTGGGCCCGAGCCAACCTGCCTTGGAGTCACTTTCAAAGAAAAGTTTCTGTTTTCTTCCCACCCGGCCCAGCGCCCCCGCCGCCTGGCCCGCTCCGCGGCCTGGCTCCGGCCCGGCCGGGCGCCCGTGGACACCTCAGGCCAGCGGGTCAGGGTGCTGGCCCTCCGCCGCCCCCAGCCCAGGCCTCGGGCCGCACTCGGGGAGCCCGGGAGGCCCCACGGGGGAGGCCCCCGGCGTGGCCGTTTCGGGGTGTCTGGCCCCAGAGCCCCGCGGGGAGGTCCCCGCCGGCCACAGGGCCCACTTGGAGGCCTGCAGGCCGGGACCGGCCCCATCCCGGGATGCTTTGGCGGCCAGGCCGCCTTATGACATCATGGCTCTGGCGGCCATTTTCTCCACTCTCCCTCCCCCGGCTTCCAGATGCTTCTGCCGGCCTTGGCGGCCATTTTGTCCGCGCAGGAGGCTGGGGCTGGCACGGGAGCAGAGCGCCGGCCCTCCCTGCCGGGTGGGGTGGGGGGGGGCTCCCCTCGGGCCCCTCGTGGCCTCCGAGGGGTTAAGTGCCTGCGCCACGGGGCGCAGGGGGGGCAGGCAGGCGGCCCAGCACACGTGGCCGCCCCGCGGCCCTGCTCCCGCTCACGCACCCCACTCCGGGTGGCACCGGGGCCGCGAAAAACAGGTTAAAAATACCCACACGCGCAACCCCCCCCCCCCCACCGGTCCCCTCCAATGTCAAATGTGTCAGCGCCACCCGGGGAGGGGGGCAGCCTTAAAATAACTTGCTGTTTACATTTGGAGCAAATTCTTGGCTCCTCGGCAGCCAAGCCCGGGCCTCCTCCCACCTCCCTGGCAGGCCTGCTTCAGCGGCCGCCGAGCGGGGCGGGGAGCTCCGGGGCCACATGCGCGGCCCCGGGAGGGGACGGGCCAGCCCCACTTGTGGCCACACGGTGGACGGGGCCGGGCGGGAGCGCCAGAGAACGCCGGCTGCCAAAAATGGGCGCGGGCCGCGGTCCCACCCGGCTCCCACCCCCCCACCCCCCATTTCTGATGCTTCTTGGGTGGGGAGGGGTGGGGGGGGTTCGGAGAACTTCCTGGCCAAGGGAGGCGGGCACGAAGGGAGGGCTCCAGAGCGGGGCAGAATCCTGCAGGAGCTGTGTGGCCTCAGGCCAGCCCTGCCCGTCTCTGGGCCTCCAGGGAAAGCAGTCCGGCCTCCCCGGACTGGGATCAGGAGGATGGGTCCCATCCCAGCCTTGCTGGGGTGGGTGGGGGGCGGGAAGGAAGGGGGACACGGAACGTCGCAGCCCCTCTCCCTGGCTCCCCTTCTGCAGAAAGTGGGTGTTGAGGTGCAAACACCTCAGATCTGGGCACTCCCATTTCACAGAGGAGCAAACTGAGGGCCAGAGGCAGGAAGGGGCTTGGCCCGAGTCTCACGGCTGTTAAGTGCACGAGCGGCTCAGAGCCCAGTTAGTCTGGTTCCAGAGCCCCCCACTTTAAACCCACCGCCTTGCGGTGGCCCGGCCAGTTAAGCGCCCAGCTCTTGGTTTTTTTAGCTCAGGTCACGATCTCACGGTCCGTGGGTTCGAGCTCCGCATCGGGCTCTGTGCTGACATCAGAGAGCTTGCTGGGATTCGCTCTCTCTGCCCCTCCCCTGCTTGTGCTCCCTCGCTCTCTCTCTCTCTCTCTCTCAAAATAATTTAAAAAAAAAAGTAAATCCACTGCCTCGACTGCAGGAGGAGGTTGGAAACTCCAGGGCCCCAGCCTGAATTGAAGGGAGGGGTAGTGGGAGACTTTTCTACTCCCCTGGCCCTCCTGAGGCCTCTCTTCCTGGAGCCTGGCACGCAGTCAGTACTCAATACACGCTCGCACGTAGCTGGCGCTCAATAGATGCTTGCGGACGAGTGATGATCATTCAGCAGGGGCTGGCACACCGTAGGCACCGGGCACCTGCTTGTCGTACAAATGACTGGGATTATCCTGACAGGGCGTGGCATACAAAAGGTGCAAAATACATGCTTGTCAAAGGAGTCTGAGGACTGTCGGGAAAATTGGGGGATAGTCAGAGGAAAAGACCAGGTTGAGGGGGACACGGACTCTGACCAGTGGTGACACAAGGGATTTCCGACAGCAGGCCTGAGGCAGGGTGTGGAATGTCACCCAAACATTGCCCATCTCAGTCCCCCTGGTCCTTGGAGAAGGTCCCTCACCTGCTCCAGGGCCTGAATATCAGAGGGAGGGACCTGTGGCTGGAGAAGCCCAAGGAAGTAACTGGAATCTGTCCTAGGGGCCCAGGAAGGCTTCCTGGGGGAGGGGATATTGGAGCTGGGGCCTTGATGTATGAGTAGGAGTTTGCCGGGCACCGAAGGGGCTTGTGGGGAGTGAGAACAGTGAAGATAATAAGAACCACAGCTTAATTCCTACTGATCCCAGCAGTGTGCCCATTTCACAGATCTGGAAACTGAGGTACGGTGAGTGGCTTGGAGCCAGGCCATCTGTTCCGGGGGCACCGGAGCCACATGGTGAGATGCCCCCCCTCCCCCCCGCCTTGCCCCAGATTGGCTGTGACGCCAGGCTAGCCCCTTGTCCTCTCTGGGTCTGTTTCCCCAGCTGCCATGGTGGAATTTGGCCGGGCACCAGGGGGGTGCCATTTTACTGGAACAAAACAGGGCCTCGGAGAGGGCACAGTAGTCAGTTAACTGCCCGGTGGCCCGTCCCAGTCAGTGCTGCGGGTTTCCACTTGCACGCCTCCCATGCCGGCGGGCTCTCTCCCTTCTTATGAGCCTCCTGCCTCACGACTGCTGACCGCTGGAAAGGGGCCTGCTCCGTGCCAGGTGCTCACTGAACCCGCTCCGCAGTTACAGACTGTCACTCCCGTTTCACAGATGAGGAAACTGAGGCGCAGAGCGGGGCAGGTCCTGGCCTGAGCTCCCCTGGCGAGCACGGGGATAAGAATGGGGGAGACGCTGCCCCCCCTCCCCTGCGTATGCCCAGGCCGGGGGCCGGAGGGACCTATGATCCAGGCGATCGACTCGCACGGCCCCGCTCCGCCTAGGCTGACGATGGTCCCTGAACTGTCACACCTAGGAACAGGCTTGCAGGCTGGCTGCCTCCATTCTCCCCTCTCCGGAACCCATGCGGTGGCCTGGGTCCCTCAACTATCACCACCTCACTTTTCCACCAGCGTCTGTCCCCCTCCACCACCCCCCCATGTGAGCCCTCCAGGGCTCCCAGCTCCCCGGGGTAAAGGCCCAGTGGCCTCCAGGGCCCTGCAGGACCTGCCCCGTCCCCTCTCTGCCCTCCCCTCCTCCCTCTCTCCCCTTCGCCCACTCAGCTCCAGCCACACGGGCCCCCTCGCCGCTCCCTCAAACCGCCAGGCCCGGTGCTGCCCCAGGACCTTTGCACAGGCTGTTTCTCCCACCTGGAATGCTCTCCTCCCATTTGTTCGCCCAGCTGGCAACTCCTCAACCTTCAGGTCCCAGCTGGAACGTCAGGCCCTCCGACAGACCCCACCAAATAGCCCGCTGTCTCTATCCCTTTGCCCTTATTTTTTCGACAGCCCTCGTCGCCAACTGCTGTTTCCCGCTTGTTCTTTGTCCGTTGCTCCCCCCGACCGGGAACCCCCCCCCCCCCCCCCCCCCGCCGCCTCCTCCGTCTTGTGTCTCGGCCGTGTCCCCAGGACCCAGAGCCCATAGTGAGCGCTGAATCTATTTACTGACTACACAGGGACTGCGCTGGCTGAGTGCTGAGTGCGGACGTGTTCTGTGCTGCCCCGGACCCCTTGTGGGTCTTCACTCTTGTCTCCCTCGGCGACCCCACGAGGCCAGCAGATTTTACAGATGGGGAAACTGAGGCTCGGGGAGAGCAGGGAATAAGCAAGCGTCAGAAGCAGAATAGGCCACGCCAGGCCTCTGGGCCCCCGCGGCTGGCCCACTGCCACCGGGAACAAACAGGGTGTCTGTCAACAACCCCGACAACCGTAAGAGTAATGCCGACGGGCCGGCAATGACTCGCACAGCATCACCCCGTCCGTAAGGGTAGCCCCCGTGCGGGTTGGCGCGGGGCCCCGGAGGGGAGACTCGGGGGACACCGGCCCCTTTAAGATCTTCCCCCTCCCCAGCTGGGCGCCGGGCCGGCCTCCCCTTATGTAAGCAGGCCAGCTGCCCTTGCATAACCTGGTTACATAAGGAAGCAGGGAACAGGCTTGTCCATCCGGCAGCAACCTGTCCCGGGCCGTCTGTGGGGCCGGCCTGGGGCACAGGAACGCCGAGGCCACCCAGAGTGGCCGCCGGGTGAAGGCCCGTGCAGGGGCCTCTGGGTCGGCTCCTGTCCGGGGGTGGGGGAGGCCGGCGTCTCAGCCACAGCATCCTGTGCCCGGAAAAGTGAAAGGCTTCCAGTCTGCGAGTGGATGGGGGTGTTCCCATTACTGTGACGGAGAGACTGAGCCCCAGAGAGGCCTAAAGCTTCACAGCCCCAGGCAGAGGGCGGAGGCGACAGGCCTCCGGTGGAAGCTGGGGTCCGGCCTCGGCCAGAGCCCGAACCTCCCAGCTCCTCTATACAATGGGGCTGCAAACGCGACCTTTCTGCACAGGGCCTGGTGTGCAGCTGGCACTCAATACATGCAGCCTTGAATTCAGCACCGGGCCCGCTCTAAAAGGCTTTTAATTCTGCGGACGGGCCTGCCGCTGTGGCCCCGTCCTGCAGTGAAGCCACAGGCAGGCCCGAGGGAGTGGCCGTGCCGGCCCGCGGGGGAATGTGTGAGCCTCGGGTGCTGTGTGGTGGCCCCACTGTGTGCCAAACCCTGGCCCGGATTCTAGTCTGTCTGCCCAGCAGGCCCCAGGGTGGACGCAAGGAGCCCCAGGAACAGGCGGGGAAACTGAGGTGTGGAGAGGAGGGATGTGCCCAAGGTCAGACCCAAGCCCTACCGTGCGCCCCTGTCTCCTTCGCCAGGCAGGCCTCCCCAGCCCCAGGCCCTCCGTCTGACTACGTGGGCTTGGGGGTGTCTGGGTGTGGCCGTCCCCCCCACAGCCTCCCCACCTCCCCCCACCCCCGGGAGGCTCAGTTCTTTGGGAGGGGTGTGGCTTGGGGGTGGAGGCGGCCCCTCTCCTTTCTCCTTCCTCTTCTCCCTGGGCACTGGCCCTTTAAGGCAGCAGGCTGCCAGGGCCTGTCCCGGGGTTACCCCAAGGGGCGGGTGTGGTCAGGAACAAGGGGCCCATTCAGCTGCTGCTGCCACCTCCGGGCAGCCCACAGGCTGGCCTGGGTGGGAGGCAGGGAGGAGACTGGCAAAGGCAGGGACTAGGGGTGGGCAGAGTAAGAGACAGGCACTAGCAGAGAGACAGAGAAAGAGAGACAGAGAGACACAGAGACGCCTGGCCTCTTGGCTGCACCTCCTTCCTTGTTCTCCTGGATCGGGCGTTTGAGGCTGACCCAACCCCCAGCCAGGAGGCAGCCCCCAAAGGTGCTCCTTGATCCAGCTGAACCTGGCGCCCACTCACTAGCACCCAAATCCTGTAATCCCAAAGGGCGGATCCTGGGACATTCTGGGGAGGTCCCCGACACACCTCAGATGGCCCCTTCCCAGGGGACCGTGGTGGGCCCTCAGATCTTCCAGACCTGAGTTCGAGTCCTGACGCTAGCTCTTGGCTGTGTGACCTCAAGCCAGTGGCTCTAACCTCTCTGTGCCCCAATTTCCCTAACTGCTAAATGCAGCTCACGACAGTCGCTACCTCGGTGGGGTTAGGATGAAGCAAAATGGGGCGGACAGGCCCTCACATCTGCCGGGAGTCTAAGAGCCCCCAGGCCGGCCGCAAGTGCCCCAGACGTGCAACCCTGCCTCCCATCCGACGTCACAGCCTCCAATTCCAGCCGCTGCCTTCACCCGAGGCCCTACTAAGCACCCTGCCGGCTGTGGGTAGGAGCTGTCCTGGTGCCCCCCGGCCCGCAACGGCCTCTGGAAACACATCCAGGGTTCCACGTCCCCGCGACTGACATCTATCTACCGCGGATCAAACGAAGTCTTGATTCTTATTCCCAGGGCTACCTGGTTTCAGGTTCTCACCCCCACGAAACGGGGCCTCCAAGAAGGCGGCCGCTGCCTCCACCAGTCCGGGGCGGGGAGCCTCAAAGAAACCAAAATCCGCCTCCTGCCCTCTGTAAGCATCGTTTCTGAAATATTCCGTTCTGTCACCTGGTCTCAGGACAGACGTACTCGACTGACCTGAGCTTTCTGCATCTCTGACGAAGAGAATCCTAGAGCCTACCCCTGGGAGTTCTAGGACCCAGCTCAAGAAAACTCCAGAGCCCGTCCTCGGGCATGAAAACACCCAGCATGAGGAATTCTGCAACCTGCCACCAACGGTCAAGAATACACTTCAAGGGTTTCTTGGATGTCGATGAAATCAACGCTGGGAGAAGCAGTGACAGATTTCACAGGTTTGGAATTCTCATATGCTTGAGAACCCTGGTTGAGATCATGTGAGATCTGTTCCCAGATGCTTGAAAACATCTCCCCTCGAAGACGCTAGAACCCGCCCCGGGGGGTCCTAGAACTCAAGTCGCGGAATTCCGGAGCTTGTCCCTCCGTAAGCAAAGACCCATCGTCAAACATTTGGGATCTTGCTTCCAGATACTCAGAAACCCACCCCTGGATGGTCAGGAATACACGTGAGGAATTCTAGATCAAGGGATCGGCTTGAGGGTTTCCAGGAAAGTTTCCTGGACTGTTAAATAACAACCTCGATGAATGTCGAGGGGGGGGGGGCTGGGTGGCTCAGTGGGTTAAGCATCAGAATCTTGATGTCGGCTCAGGTCACGCTCTCAGGGTGGTGGGTCCAAGCCTCACGTCGGGCTCTAACGCTGCCAGCGTGGAGCCTGCCTGGGATTCTCTCTGTCTCTCTGTCCCTCAGTCTCTCCCCGCTCCAAAGAAATAAATAAACTTAAAAACATCTAGCCAACTTGGGGCGCACTTGGGATCTGCCTTGAAAGTCTCTAGAATTCAGATGCTCTTAGAGCCGAGTCGCCCGCCGGGTCCACGTGTGGCTCTGAGCGGCTGAAACGTGGCTGGTCAGAATCAGGGTGTGAATTTCAAAGACCGAGAAGATTCCGAGTACCTTGTCCGTCCTGATATGTTTCAAAACGACAATATTTTGGTTGTCCCGGGTGAAACAGAATATATTGTTAAAACCCACGACCCCTGTACGTTTAGACTTTTACGTGCGGAGACCAGAGAAAAAAGTTACATTATCTACGCGGCTCACACCGTATTCTACTGGACGGTGCTGTTCTGAAACCCGCCTCGGAGAACTGGAGAATTGCCCCGGGGGCGGGGGGGGGGGGGGGCCTGGGTGGCTCAGTCCATCCAGCGTCCGGCTTCTGCTCAGGTCGTGATCTCACGGTTCGTGAGTTCGAGCCCCGCGTCGGGCTCTGTGCTGATGGCTCAGGGCCTGGAGCCTGTTTCGGATTCTGTGTCTCCCTCTCTCTCTGCTCCTCCTCCGCCCATGCTCTGTCTTTCTCTCTCTCTCAAAAATAAACATTCAAAAAAATTAAAAAAAAAAAAAAAAAACTGCCTACACAGTAAAGACCCCTCTGAAGATTCTAGAACTCAGGCCTTGGGAATTCCTAGAATCCCCCTCGTCCCTGCCTTGACCTGTCTTCCCTTGGGGCGCAGGATGGGACAGAACAGACCGGAGGAAGGGCCCCTACTGGCTGGGCAGCCATGGGCAGCGTCCCGCCTCTCTCTGGGCCTCAGTTTCCCCATCTGGACAAGACGTGCAGTGTCCCCGTGTGCCCCCTCCCTCATCCTTCACCAGCTCTGGCCATCTGTGACTTCCTGCCCACACCCAGCTGGAGGAAGAGGGGCTGGCCTGGCAGCTGGCTGGCAGGGGGGGGGGGGATGCCAGAGATGTCCCTAGCTGCCCTCAGCCTCCCCTCGGCTCGCTGGGCAGAGGGCCAAGGCGGCAACTGCGGCCGCCATGCTGGGGCGGCCACCACAGGTGCACCGCAGTGTCTCCTGCTCCCGCTGACGCCGTGGGGACAGGGCACTCGGTGGGCGGCCCCCCCGGGGAGCCTCCTCACCCCTGCCTCGGTGGGGGTGGACTGCTGGAGGGCGGGCAACAGGGGCGCGTCCGCAAGGGGAGCGCCTCCCCGCCAACTGGGTCCCCCTCCTGAGCGCCCGCCGCGTGCTACGAGGTTTCTTTGTCACCGATTGGACACTCCCTGAGCTCCTTCCGCGCAAGAATCCCAGGCGCAAAGATGGGCGCTAACGTGCCCGGCCGTCGGAGGGCAGAGCTGGGGCCAGGACCACAAGCACGGGGATGCTGATAATCCCTATTTGACGGTACCGTGGTCATTTGTACGAAGCCTTTACCACCAGCTGATGCATACAGAACGCACTTCTGCTTATTATTATTATTATTGTTATTATTATTATTAACAACAACAACAACGAGTCTTTCAATTGGGGTAAAATACACACAACACGAAATTCACCATCTGAACCCTTTCCAAGCACACACAGCTCAGCGGCATCAGGCACACTCACACTGTCGTGCAGCCGCCCCCGCCATCCGTCTCCAGAGCTTTCCATCTCCCCAGACCGAGACCCTGCCCCCAGGAAGCACGGACTCCCCGCCCCCTGCCCCAGCCCCGGCTCCCACCATCTGCTCTCTGTCTCTGTGGACAGGACTCCTCTGGGGACCCCCTGTGCGTGGGGTCACGCAGGACGTGTCTGTCTGTGTCTGGCTCCTGTCACCGTGCACGGTGTCCTTCGGGTCCCTCCACGCGGTGGCAGGTGGGAGGACGCCCTTTTCTTTTTTTTAAGTTTATTTATTTATTTTGGTGTGGTGGCGGGGAGAGCGCACAGGCAACTGGGAAAGGGGCCAAGAGACAGAGGGAGAGACGGAGAATCCCCAGCGGGGTCCACACCACCAGCACAGAGCCCGACGAGGGGCTCGAACTCATGAACCGCGAGATCATGACCTCAGCCCAAGGTGGATGCTTAATGGACCGAGCCACCCAGGCGCTCCTGGATGTCCTCCCTTTTTCGGGGCGACAGATCGTTTTTGAGTGCTTCCCGTGGGCCCCGCGTTCCGGCGCTCGGCAGGCGCTCCGTGACTCTGAGCCTACGGGGTCCAACAAGGCGGGCACCGTTCTTATCACGCCCATTTGAGAGGGAAGGAAACCGAGGCCCGCGGCCGTGAGGCCAACTTCCTGAAGGCCGCGACAGGCACGAGCCGTGTGATTTGAACCTGGGTCATCCGGCTACAGAGTGAGTCCCAACCCTCCCCTTGGGCTCCCGGCCTGCTGTGCGAGCGGAACCCTCACCTGCTGGTATCTCTTTGCTGCTGACCAGGAGCCTGGAGGCCTGCCACAGCTATAAATACGCCGTCAGCTGGCGTCTGGGCCTCCCACCCCTGCGGCCACCTTCCCTGCACAGGCAGACGGCCGGTCCACCTGGCGGCCCAGCCCTGGGGGAATCCGGGCTGCCCGGAGCCCCTCACCCCTGCGCCACCCAGACACCTGGAGGGGGGCAACGCCACCAGCCGCCAGCGGAGAGCCCGTCCTGGCTCACGGGGTGGGCGGAACGCGGCCCGGGGTCTCAGCGCGGGCCGGAGGTCTCTCCCACTGTCCCCTGGGGCTGGAGAGAGGGTTCAGGAAAGGACAGAGCGATTATCTGGTGCCTCCCATCTGCTTCCGGGGGATCGCTGACTCTGGTCCCCAAAGCAGCCGACACCGTTTTTAGGCTCCCCATTTACGGATGGAAAAACCAAGGCTCGAGAGGAGAATGCACTTCGCGCGGCCTGAAGCAAGCACGGGCGTCAGCTGTGAATGTCACGCGGACAAGTGGGTGCCCTCACGCGCCCTCCTGCCCGCCTTTCGTCTCCCAAGGGCCCCGTGCTGGGCCGAGATCAACGGGGCGGAGGAGGCAGGGGGAGCCTCAGTCGTGGCCTGGCCTGCTCCTCTCTTATCCCACAAGGCCCCACCTTCCTGCCTTCGGTCCCGCACAACCCCCGACCAGAGAGGGCTCGGTCACACAGCACACCAGGGGCAGGCCCGCGGCTGCCCTGGGTCCCCTTGCTCCAGACCGTCTGAACCCAGGGTGCATTTCATGTTGACCCTGGCCCCCAGGCTTGGTCCCGGTAGGCCCTTCGGTGCGGTTCACCGCTGGTCGTTCATTTATCCACCGTGCATTCAAGCCCCCCCTCTTTCTATCGTCTGTCTGCACAACCGGGAGGGTGTGGGTACCACCCGCCAACCTCCAAAGCGGCTTGTGGGCTTTTTCCCTTTAGGGGTTTCAGGCACTCAGGATCCTGTAGGTTCTAACTCGGCTCTGCCTCTCGGGAGCTGTGTGACCTCGGGTGAGCGGCTGACGGTCTCTGGGCCGGCTTCCTCGCCTGAGACCTACCAGAAGGTAACCGCCGCCCCCACCCCCTGCAGCCCCCCAGCAGGGCCGTGGCGAGAATCAAACGAGGGAAAACGTGGGATGAGCTGAGACCCAGCCCGCAGCGGGCACTGCGTATGTGCTCGCACTGCTTTACCTCTGTGGTTATCACGGCTCCCCACTTCCCTCCGGGAGGGGCTGGGGACCCCCTCGATTCTCCTGCCGCTCCCTGGGGCGCCCCGGGGCGCCCCTCCAGCAGCTGCAAAGCTCCCCGAGCCGGCCCCTGCCCACAGCGCCATCCCGGGAGGTTGGCACCACACAAGGCGGGAACGAGGAGCCGGCCCCGCGTCAGCAGATGGGCACCATCTGGGCTGGCCGCTCGGGGCGGGCTGGCAGCTGCCAGAGCGGGCGGGCCTGGCAACCCCTCCCCCGCCCGGCCCTGGCACGGGGCCCGCCCGCGCCTCAGGTTTCTCAGGCCGCCAGAGGGGGCGGGGAGGCCTGGCTGGGCTTCAGGGCTGGGCAGGCGGCTTCCCTCTCTGGGCCTCGGCTCCTCCAGGCTCCCTCCCAAATGCAAGGCAGGTGGAGGAGTGCCGGGCTCCCCCCCCCCCACTCCTTCCTGGCCTCCCCACCGCCCTCCCCACGAAGCCGCCACGCAGCAGGCCTCGCCTCCGCCAGTCTCCTCCCCTCCCAGGCCTTCCCGCGCTCCGTTCCTCACGCTTCGGGCCACGCTGGCCTCTGGGCCTTTGCACTGGCTGTGCCCCCGTGCCCGGTGCACTCCCACAAATGCCTCTGTGGCTCCCTTGCTTCCTTCAGGCCTCGATCTCAAAAGCCACCTCTTTGGGGCCGCCCTCCCTCCTCGGCCTGCAGTGCCCCCCTCCCCACCCTCTCCACACCCTGCCCTGCTTTGTTTTTATTCACTGAACCATGAATCGCCAACTTCCGGGTCCCCTGCCCAGTGTACCCATTCAGCGGGCAGTCCCCCGGGTCCTCAGGTGAAGTTCACATCGCCAGCTCATCATGGTCCCCCAGCTGCCCCCAGGGCACACACTGAGTCCAGCCCCTGGACTCAGGGCCCCGTGGCCCCAGATGGACAACGGGGCAGCCAGATTTCACCCCAGGAGGTGCCCCGGGCTCTGACCCGCCTGAGAGCCCCATTGGTGAAAGGGCCTTCTCAGAGGTTATCCCCATCCCTTTGTCCCCCATAATAAAGGTGGGAGCACCCCTGTGAGCCCACCTGACCCCCCAGGAGAGATGTGGAAGCTGGGGGGGGGGGGCTGCGCCTGTCCCAGGATAGGGGGACTGAGTGCCAGGCCTCTGTGCCCGTCTGTCTGTCTGGACCTCCAACTGTCTCTGCGTGTGTCTCTCGGTCTTTCTGTCTGTTCCGAGGTGCCCTATCCCCCCCTGCATGCACGCTCCCCGCGGGCCCGGTTGAAGGGGCTGCTGTGCTGCGGCCCAGGCCACAACACTTTCCAGCCCTGAGACCCCAAAGTGGAAGGAGGAGGGCGGCCAGCGACCATCTGCCTCCGCCGTCAGACCGACAACCTGCGGGACCAAGAACAGAGATTTCTCTGGGGCCCGGGAGGAGCACGGGGGGCCTGGAGGTGGGAGCCCAGAACAAAGGCCCAGCCCGGGGGTGCCAACACGCCGACCGGATGCCCAAGTTGCGCACTGCAGTTTTCCTCTATCTCCCCCACCACCCAGGGGGAAGGGCCGGGTTGTCTTCAAAGAAGCTGCCTGCATCCAAACCCCACCTCTGCCCTTTCTCGACCACGTGACCTTGGGCAGGCAGGTCGCTTTTTGGGGGCCTCTGTTTCCTCATCCTCGACGCGAGAACCACAGTGATCCCTGCCTTGGAGGGCTGCTGAGAGAATCGCTAAGTGCTCAGAAACACTGCCCGGCAGAGAGAGAGAGTGTAGTTCGGAGCTGGGGTTTTGAAGCATACGCAGGAGTTTTCCGTATGCGAAAGACCTTCGGGCAGAGGGAGCATCAGGGGCGAAGGGGCAGAGTTGGCCAATCAGAACTATGATGAGGATGGTGGCGGGGGTCACAGGAGTGGCCCCCGGGGCCTGGCACCTCTTCCCGCCCCGCGGGGGGTTCGTCTCTGGGCACTTACCATGCGGGCCCAGCGTTCCTACCGGGCAACTATTTTCGAGCTTCCCCTTTTAAAGACGAGGAAAGAAGGCACAGAGAGGTTAAGCGACTTGTCTCGGATCACCCAGCCCGCAAGCCGCTGAGCTGAGGCCGGGTCGGCCGGGACCAGGGCGAGCTGGGGTTCCCGCGGGGATGACGGGGGCCTTGACCTTCCCCAGCCCTCGAGCGAAGAGGCAGACGGGGCTGGCCGGCAAAGGCATGGCCGCCGGACACGAGGGTGTCTGGGGAAGCCTGGAGGCCCGGCCTGCCTGCCTGCCGAGCCGAGCGGGGGAGGGGGCCGGCTGGAGATTGTGCTGACTCCGGCAGAAAACTCGCTTCGAAATGTTATCAGCTCAGCGCGGAGGAGGTGGGGGCAGGGCCAGGCTGCAGGATGGATGTGGGTGGTGTGTGGTGGGAGAGGCCTGGACCCGAGTGGTAATGAGCTCAGCAGCCCCCAAGGCCACCCCTGCCCCCGGCCCCCGGGACACACAGGCGCCTCGTCCGCCCCTCTGCCTCCGCGACCCCGAAGGCGGCTTCGCCACCGGCCTCAGTGGGTTTGATGCTCGTCCGTGGGGGCGGGGCAGGGGGGCGGAGGGGGTCAAGGTCGAGGAACCCAGGTCGAGACTGGGAGACTGCCCGCCTCTCCCGCCCCCACACACCCCCCGGAGACCGGGAGCCCGACAACGTCACCCCCTCCTTCCCCCCCGGCCGGGGGGGGGGGGGGGGTCCCCCCCCCCCCCCCCCCCCCCGGCCGCATGCAGAGGAAACACACAGAACGGCGATGTGTGTGCAAGGTCACGGCCTGAAAAGGGCAGGGCTCTGCGTGGAACCTGGGCGGCCGGGCGCCTGGTCTGCCCCCACCAGACCCCCACGCCGGGCCACCCCCGGCCTTCCTTCTGTTTCTGGTCGTGCCACGGAGCGTGCTCCTGGGGGGGGTCTGCCGTGGCTGGGCGTGCAACCTGAGCGTACCCACCGGACCCACTCAGGCGGCCCCCAGGTGCGTGCCCACGTGAGCACCAGGCTCAGCCCCGGGGGGCGGGGGGCCGAGGCATGGGGGGGGGGCATGTGACATGTGACCGCTGGGTCCTACGGGCACGCTGGACTCCATCCCCACGAACACATTCCCAGCTGACACCTGCCACGTGGCAGGCCAGTGTTCACAAGCTACATGCGTGACCTGGCGAGTCCCCCGTGGCCTAACCGAGCTGAGGACTCAGAACCTACATGTGACAGACAGGGGAAACTGAGGCCCAGGTTGGACCCACAGCCAGGAAGCAGCAGGGCGACAGAGCCCACGGCCCTGCCAGCCAGGCCCTGCCCTCGGCCACCAGCCCTGCCGGCATCCAGAGGCCGGCCCGCACATCTGGCCTCCGCATCTCTGCCCAGGCAGGGCGCTGACCCTCTGGGACGCCCCCACACTCGGCTCTGTCCAGCCATCCCGCAGAGCTCAGCTCAGCCACGCCACTTTGTCCAGGAAGCTGCCGGGGGTCTCCTCGCTCTCACAAACCCTGCTGTCTCCAGGAGGGGCATCCGGCCCCAGAGCCAGCAGACGCCCGGCTACAAGGGCCGGAGCTGGGGACACAGGAGACCAGAGGACCAGAGAGGGTGGCCACCCAGCCCAAGTCGCACAGCACCCAGTCTCCCACGCGGCACAAAGGCGGGACCTGTCAGGCCTCTGCGGAAGGTCCGAGGGTGGACCAACCAGGATCCACAGCGGGCGACCAGAGCCCTGTCTCCGCTTTCCCCAGAGGGATAAGGTTGTTTCTCTGCCACCGGTCACCCTCCGGTCCTCACCCCTATTCCCAGCAAGGCCTTCTGCTGCCCCTCGGGCCTTCCGGGACAGGATCTCGTCTCCCGCCATCTCAAGAGCTCGCCTCTCACCTCGAAACCCCCCAGGACACACTGCCTCCTCCCTCAGACCCTCCTTGAACCCCATCTTGTCCCTTCACAACACCGGCGCCTGCCCGCTGCCCTAGCGTGGGCCCACCTACCCCCTCGGACCCTCCCGTCGCCTCCGCCTCCCGTCTGGGGGGCGCACCTGAGCCGCCTCCCCGCTTCGGCCACGCGCGCGCGCGCGCACACACCGCCCCCTGGAGACCCCGGGCGCGCGCGCGCGCGCACGCACGCACGCCGCTCGCGCCCGCCCGCCTCACCTCGCTCGCGCACGAAGTAGGCCAGGTAGAGGTCGAGCTCCTTGACCGCCACGCCGATGTGATGCGGCTGCACGCAGAGCACCGGGTGGCCGCACTGCGCCGCCTTGACCAGGCGCTCGCCGTCGGTGCTCTCCAGCGGGATGCCCTTGAAGAGGATGACCATGACCAGGTCCAGCCGCCACACCTTGTCGGCCTGGCGCAGGCAGTCGATGCGGCGCATCTTGCCCTTCTGGTCGGGGTTGGAGAGCACGCAGCCCGGCGCCTTCTTGCCGGTGATGGCCAGCACGAAGTCCTCGCGGCACTCGGGCCGGATGTCTTTGCGCAGCTTGGCCAGCAGCCGGGACGCCCACTTCTGCTTCACCTCGGCCTTCTCGCCCAGCAGCTCGTCCTTCACCGCGCGCTCCTCGTCCTTCGACATCCGCTTCTCGTGCTTCTTGAAATACTTACGCTTCCGCGCCTGCAGGTTGAACCAGGTGTAGGCGAAGGCGCGGACGTGAGGCAGCAGCGCCTCGATGAACGGGTGGAACTCATCCTGCAGGCACGAGAGGCCAGAGGTCAGGAGGCGCCGGGGACGGGGGGCCCACCGCCCAGCCCAGGGGACTGAGGTCTAGGGGCCCCAGGAAGACCCAGGCGCGTGTGGGCAGGGAGCCACCGCGGACCTGGTAACCTCCTGGGGGAAAGTGAAGGCGGGAGGGGGGGGGGGGGGGGGGGGCGGGGCGGAGAGAGGACCCGGCGGAAGTGCACGGGGGACTGGCGTGAACCCGAATGGGGAAACTGAGGCTTGGACTATGCGGGAGGCGCGGGGCAAGGCAGGAGTTCATGGAGGGCTGTCTTGAACCCTGGAGGGCCCCCAGAGGCGGACGGGGGCTAGCCCATTGCACAGATGGGGAACACTGAGGTCAGGAGAATAAGGATGTTATGGAGCTCTTCTCTGCCCACCAGAAAGGGGGTCGGCAAACCCCAGTCTGGAAGCGCTTTAAAGGACAAGGTGGCGAGTGTTCCATTCTGTCGCACCTGCTCGACTCTGCACCTACTGCCAGATCAGCCGTGGATGCGGCACGTAAATGACGGGCGTGACCACGTTCTGATGACACTGTGTTTAGGAAGAGAAGTGGCGGGCATTGGGCCCTGGGACCCGTAGTCTGCAAACCCCGGAACCAGAGCGTGCGCTCCCGTGTCTAGAACGGGGCCAAGCATACACCAAGCATACAGTGAGCACTCAATGATTGCAGGCCAGGCCAGGCTCTGAGAATGCCATCTGGTGCTGGCTTTTCAGATCTACCATCAGCAAAGAAAGCTGACACCGGGGCGGGCAGGTCTGAGGGCAGCCTCCACTGGCCCTTGGTGCAGATTTAAAAAATGAGGGCTAGGGGTCGTTCCTATAGACCAGCGGTACAGACAAGATGGGCCGAGGTCTATGGGCCAAGACTAGGGCAACCTAGACGTCAGGGGCCGAGGGAAGGGGCAGGGGCTCCTGTATAGACCCCCTGGAGGGGGAGGGAAAGCGGAGGCCCAAGAAGGCATGAGATCAGAACACAATAGAGGAGGGGAGCCCGTCCAAGGAGGTCCAGAGCTGGAGAGAGGAGCCCCTGGAGGCCGGTAAGACCCATTCCACAGACGGAAAAGCTGAGGCCTGGGGAGGCTCTAAGTCCTGGCCAGACCTGTGACTTCAACACCCACCCCCACCCCCAGTCATGCCTAACTGGTGTTGCCGGGAGGCCCCAACACCCGCTTTACAGACGAGAAGACTGAGGCCCTAAGAGGGGACCTAGTCACGAGGGGCGTGGAACCTACACCCATCTGACTTCCCCATGACAACAGCAGCGGCCCTCGCTGGGTCCCCTGGAGCGCAACCGGGGGCCGTGGGAGGCCCAGTCCCCTCCCCTGGGGGTAGGGGTGCTGCCTCTCTCCGCGCTTCATCAAGGGAAACTGAGTCTGCAGAACCTCCCAGACCTGGTTTCTCAGCCTCCAGGAGAAAGGAAGACAAAGGGAAGAAAACCTCGGGCCGTGTGTCTCCACTCTCGCCTGGGCCGCCAGGCTCCCAGAGGGGGAGCGAGACCTCTTCCTGGCATGTGAGTCCCATTATCTGCCCAGCTCCCGAGGCCACGCTATTCTATTATTATTACTGACATTGTTACAACTCTTCTGGTGGCTTACGGTCTTCCAGGGCGCAGGGAAAGGCCCAAGGCTCCGCTACCCATTGTGTGATGGGAACCAGGGCTCAGGGAGGGCGGGAGACCTGACCCAGGGCCCACAGCGTCTCAGGGCCTGCGCGAGGACCCCAGCGAGGTCCCCGACCCCCCCGGGAGGCAATCGGGCCTTTCTCAGAACAGCCTGGGTCTCGCGGAGACAGCTGCTCTGTGCCACCCGTTTGCTTTCTGGATGGATGTGGCTGGGCTCGGTCCCACCTCCAGGCCTGGACCCCACAGTAACCCCCACCCGGTGCACCCTCTCTGCTCTGGGCCCCTCGTGCAAAGGGGGTGCGGGGGGGGGGGGTGGGAAGGGAAACGACCTCAGATTTCACCTATTACCCAGGCTCTGAAAATAGCCTCCCGCCCTCGCCAGGGTGGGGCGGGCCGGGGCTCGGCTTGTGCCAACCCCAGCTCCCCACTCCGATGTCCCCCAAAGCGTGAGTCACCGTAACAGCTGTGGCAGGGACTGGACCTCAGGGCTCTCTTCCGCTGCCCGCACCCCCACCCCTGCCCCCACCCCGGCTGACCTGCTGAGGCAGAGGGAGAATGGAGGGGGCCCATCCTAGGCCGGAGTCTGTCCAACCTCAGCCTGGCTTTTCTGTGCCTGAATGCCACCTGACATGCTGGCCCCAGAGACGGGGAGTGATTCACCCAGGGTCACACAGCCGGTCAGCAGAGCTGGGACCAGAGCCCAGGCTCCCTGGCCAGAGAAGCCGGGGATGGGGGGGGGGGGGGGGGGATCGGTAGAGGCATAGGTCGCTGCCCCCAGTGGAGGGGACGCCAGGGTGGCAGGAGGCCAAGGCAATGGTGTTGACCTTGGGCCATGGCCGCCACCCAAATTCTCGCGCTTACTGGGGCAGTGATAAGAGGTAGCCGGGAAGGGGCAGCCGGACTGTCAGCCAGCAGGGACAGACAGACAGGTCGCCAGAACCCTTTTCTCTCTGAACCCCTCCCCTTTCTCTGAGTCCGGCCCTTTCTCTGGGCTCCGCCCCTTCTTGGAGCCCCGCCCCCCTCTGGGTCCACTCTCAGGAGAGGTGCCAGGGAGGTGGGCAGGGGTGGGAGCCCACGTCACCAGTGACCCCAGCTGGGCCTGGAGGAAGGAAGGCAAACAGTCTGTAACTGGGTCATGGACCTGCTGCCCCAGCGTCCCTTGTCCTCCCTGGGAGGTCAGGCCAGGTGAGAGGCAGGCCCGTCACTGTCTCTGTCCCACAAGACCTGCCACAACCAACACATCTTTCCCAGGCACCTCCCGATGCCCTCGCCGGCTGACCAGGCAAAGGAGACGGTCAAGGCGAGCTAGAGGCCAAGAGTCCTCCAGAACTCCTACACATCCCTCAAAGCCTTGTCTCCAGTGCCCCTTCTCCTTCAGGCAGCCTGTCCTGCTCTCCTCGGAGTTTCCCCCAGACCTAGCCTGGACCACACAAGCTGGGGTTCTCCAAGTCCAGCTCTATTGCCTTCCTCCCCCCTCCCCCAAACCTGGGTCCCAGGACCACCAAGCAGACTGTCTGTAAGGGAATGAGGTCGGGTTACAGCGGCCACCTTCTGCGTGACCCAGGAACAAATCACTGCTCCGCTCCGGGCCTCGGTTTCTCGTTCTGGACAATGGGCAGAATGGGTTGCTGCAGCTGTTGGGGTTTGTGACTCCTGGTAACCAGAGAGGCAATGCTGGAGGCGGGGGGGGGGGGAAGGGAGCGAGGCCAAGACTTTCCCAGAAACTCCACTTGGCTCACTGGGATTTCCTGGCCAAAAAGGGGAGCAGCATCTGGGAGCTGGACACCTGGGTCCCAGCCCTTGCCAGATGGGTTCGACCATGAATCTCCTATTCACAAACCACAGCTTTTCCAAGAAGGATTCTCTCTCCCTCATCTACCCGGTGACTCACGCAACGTTACGGCGAATCAGTCTTGCCACCTCCTGAATTCTTATCCCAAACTCTTACGCATCCTTCAAAGCCCCGGTTCCAATGTCTGTCCCTCCGGGTTAAACCCAGGTTGAGCGGCAAACAGCAGAGCTCGTATTCAAACCCAGGCCCATCTGGCACCAGAGTGAGCGTTTCTAACCTCAGGTCCTTCCTCCCCTCAAGCTCAGAGCGTCACAGCTTAGGCACAACGCTCATATAACGAGGGAGAGATTCATTTGGTTGTTCAACAAACATTTATTGAGTGCCTACTGTGTGCCAGCTCCGTGCACGGTGCTGTGGACCCAGCAGTGACCTGGGCTCTGTCCTCACCTGGCTCCTGATCTGGGCTAGGGATGGATGTTAAAACAAGCCGACAAATATGTAATAAAACGTCAGTTTGAACAGAGTGGCCTGAAAAAATTTCAAGGAGTTTGAGGAGGGCCAGGGGATCCCTTGGGTTGCGGGGGTTTTTTTTTTGTTTTTTTGGGTTTTTTTTGCTGACGGTGGTCAGGGAGGGTCTTTCAGAGGAGAGGACGCTTGAACAAAGACCTAAAAAAATGACAATCCGGGGCAGGAGCTCTCCACATAGTGAAAACAGCATGTGCAGAGGCCCTGAGGCAGCATTGTGCCTGTTTTGCAAGAACGGCGAAGAGGTTGGTGTCACTGAAACAGAGTGAAGGGAGGCGACGGGGGCTGGGTGTGCAGGGTCTAGTGGGCCACTGGGAAGAATTTGGGTATGTACCCTGAGGAGTGGGAATGGAAACTTCCTGCCAAAGTGACCAGGGAGTCTGAACCCTGGATCTCCCGACTTCCCTCTCTGTGCCTTCATGTTCCAGCAGGATGGCCGGGGTGCGGGAGAGACGGATAGGGAGTCATTTCAGGGGCTGATCGCTTCCTGAGCTACCGACAGGGACGATCCTTGCACCCATTTTCCAGATGGAGAGACCGAGGCGCTGAGCACCGAGGCCACCCACCCACAGCCACGCAGCCAGGGAGGCGCCAAGCTGGGGCTCGGACCCGCGTCCCTGTGACTGGGGACCTCCTGACCCCCTCGGCCTCGCTGCTGGGCCCTTCAAGCACGTGGTCTGGCCCCATGGCTGGGACGCCCCGGAGCACCCTGCGTGCCCGCTCTGAATCCCGTGTGACTCCCTTCCCCTGCTCCGTCCCAAGTCACACGCCACCTCGTCCTCGGCCAGAGCGGCAGGCCCTCCAGGACACAGATTTGGTCCCTGTCGTTCACCGCTGTGCCCCCAGCGCCCGGATCCCCGTGGGAACAACCTCACCCTTAATTACCCCCCCCGTTCACACACCCCAGGCGCCGAAGGATGCTGCTACCCCGCTGGGTTTGGCCAGACTCGGGAGGACCCTGGACAAAGCCCGGCAGGGAGGAAAGACCACGAGAAAAACCCTCGGGGGTCACCGCTGTCCCCATCACCCAGCCCAGGGCCTGGCTCCCTGCCCAGCAAGCAGTGACAGAACGAGGGGAGGGTATGCTGGAAAGGCCTCCCAGATGTTTGATCCAATTACTAGTCTAGCGACCGCCATAATCACAGCCACATTTATTTGGCACCCACTGCATACCAGGCGCTGTGCCTGGGGTGAGGCATCCGAGGAAGGCAGGCCTGCACGCCTTGTCTCAGCTGGTGGACCCGTGCGGCCGTTCGTTTATGCAGCAAACATAAGCACCTACTGTGCGCCGGGCACCTCACAGGGGACCCGCCTCCCTGAATCCTCAGGCCGCAACGAGCAGCTGAAGCTCGCCCTGAACTTCACCGTGAGGACGGGGCACGGAGAGCGAGGTCCCCTGCCCAGAGGCACCCAGCCGGAAGGCCCAGGGCTCAGTGCTGAGCCTCCTGAGCGAGATGTGGAGGCGGATCCGAGGGGCCCTAGGTGTCCCGCTCGGGGAACCCCGTGAGGGCACGTCCGCGGCGAGGCGGGGCCGTGTCTCCGTCGGTGCGGTGTCAGCCCGCGCGTCTGTGCGTCTGTGCGCGTGGCTGCGTGTGGTTCAGTCCCACGGGGGCCCCTGCACGTGCACCAAGGGGGCGCACCTAGGCGAGGCGGCACACGCGTGTATGGGTCGGTGTGAACTCGTGCATTCGTGCGACGGGGGGGCGGGAGGACCCAGGACCTGGTGAGTGTTTTGTGCGCGTTTGGTGTGAGACAGGTCAGACGGTTCAGGCTGAGAGAGACAGACAGGCAGAGACAGAGAGCCGGAGGGAGACACAGAGAGGGAAAGAGAAACAGAGACCGAGGGAGAGAGAGAAGGAGGGAGGGAGGAGAGAGAGAGAGAGAGGGAGAGAGGGAGAGAACGCTGACTCGGCCAGAATCCGGGCTTCGTGATTTACAAGGCGCCTGGCCCTGACGCGCTGAGGCACCTCACCACCGCTGCAGAGAAGGGAGGGAGGGACGCAGGCTCGGAGACAGAGAGCAGCCTGGAGCGAGGTTGTGCTTTCTGCAGGAGCGAAGCAGGGGCCATCAGACCAGGGGCGGCGGGTGGCGGGGGCGGGGGGGGGGCACCCACAGGGAGCGTCCACCTGCCCAGGCCTGGCTAAGCACCCAAGCAGGAAGCGGCCCCAGGCCCACTCTTGCCAGCCATGCTGTGCTGTGCCACCCCGGGCAGGCCCTGGCCCTCTCTGGTCTGGGCTCCTCTGCCAGCCCTGAGGTGCTGGGGGACCCCGACCCCCCCAGAGCCCCCACCAGGCCTAGACGTCACTGATTCCCGATCCCCACCCCGCCCCTAGGAGGCACTTCAAATATCCAGTACACAGATCACAAGTCCCGGCCACCCTCCCAGCCTCAGTCTCCCCGCTGGAGAAACGGCCGTAAGGGGCTGAGAGGGACGGAGGGGCAGAAATGAAGGGAGGAATCAATGAATGAGGGAGGGGCCCTGGCGGCCAGGCTTGGCCGTGGCCGTGGCCTGGGCCCAGCCCCGCGGCCCCGGGGAATCCTGGGCCCTGCAGCCAAGAGGGATTTGGCCCCAAACCTGGAATAACTAACGTGGCGGGCGCTTGGGGCGGAGGGAGGCAGGGAGGGAGGCCCAGAGCAGGGCGAGCGGGAGGCCGGCCTTCCCGCCGGCAGGATTTATGGAAGTAACGGCTGCTCCACAGTTACTCTCGAGAGTAAAAGTGAAAAAGTGCTTGAGTCACCATTGAAACAGGGACGGGGCTCCCAGAATCCTCCAGGGCCGCCGTGGCCACCCCCCCCCCCTCGGTGGGCAGGGCCGGGGGCGCAGGGGCGCTGGCACCGGGCGGCCGCCCCCCCCCGCCCCCCCGCCCCCCCACCGCTCCGGCTCCGACAAGGATCCGGGTCGAATCAGCTAAAAGGGAGCTATTTTCGGATGGGCTCAGGTTGTAAAATTAGTCGGGAAAAGGGGGGACATGGAGGCCCAGAGACGGGGAGACACGGGGAGAGACACACAGAGACAGAGAGGGAAAGAGACGTAAGACATGGGGAAGGACACATGGGGGAACAGAGAGAGAGAGACACAGGCTTGGAGGCAGAGACAGGGAGAGACACAGAGACAGAGGCGGGGGGACAGAGAGACAGGTGGAGGGAAGTGAAGATGGTCAGACAGAAACGGGGTGCTGGCGAGGGGCGCAGGCTGAGTGGGGCGGCCAGGGTCCTTCCGGGAGCCCCCAGGCCAGGCTGGGTCTGCAGGGACCCCTGAGGATCACACCTGGCTGCGGGGCACCCCTCCTCGGTGGGGGGGGACGCAGGAGAGCAGCAGGGGAGGGGTGCCCCCTGCATTTGGGCCCCTCCCCCTCCCTCCACGGTGGGGGGGGCTCTCTCTGTGTCCCCCCCCACCGTCGCTTGCACGGGGCAGCCTCAGATATCCCTCACTGTTGTCTCCACCCCCCGGGAACGGCCACCAAGCCAGGCCCCTGAGCACACATGTTCCCGCTCGGGTTCCCACCGCAGCAGCGTGGACGGAGGCCTGTCTCCCGAGGAGTCCTGATGGGGCAGTTCCAGGGCTCGGTGACAAAAGGCGGCCTTCCAACCTCCTCCCCTGGAGTAGCCTCCCTGGCTCGGCACCCCCCCCCCCCCCC
>NC_064816.1:2333889-2358051 GCF_023721935.1 Panthera uncia | reverse complement strand
AGGGGCGGGGCCGAGGAGGGTCAGCCCCCCCGCCCCTGCCGAGCGGGCAGCCGAGAGCTGGGACGCGGTGCCGCAGCGCCCCCCCACCCCTAAGCGCTCTCCCGCAGTCCCCCTCCTCCGGCCGCCGCAGAGCAGGCGCCGCCCCCTTCCCCCCCTCCCCGGCTCTGCGTCTGGCGCAGCTGGGGGACGACGGGAGGGGTCTCGCCCGAGCCCGGTGGGTGGAGAAGATTCTGTTATCATCCTTCGGTCCGGGTTTCCCTGTGCCTGCGACCCCAGTTCCCCCGCACTGGGGGCTCCGGGGTTCAGGGACCCCTTTGGGGAAGTGGTTCCCAGTGGTTCCCGGCGTCCCAGGGAGGACGCCAGGGTTGAGGGTGGGGGCAGGCGGCATCTCACGACCAGAATCGGGCCCTGGGCCGCCCTTCTGGAGCCATGGCTGACTCTGGGGGCTTCTGGAAGTTGACTCTGCGGTTCTGTGCGCGCCCCTGGGCATCCCAGAGGCTGGGAAATCTCGAGCAAACGAGATGTGACACTACCCTGCCTACATAGTAGGTGCTCAGTAAGCCTCGGCCCGCACATAGCGGATCTCCACCGGGCCGGGAGCACCCACTCTGAGGCCTGAGGTCTCATCCCATGTGCACACTCTCGTAGGTTTTCAGAAGGGAAAACTGAGGCCCGGAGAGGGCACCTCATTTTCCCCTGGTCAACCGGCATGTCGGGAGCCCGAGGACCCTAATCCTGGCGCCTTCTCCAGGGCGCTCCGCTGGGGGGAGGGGAACGCTGTGCAGGTGGCCTTGCCTCTCCCAAACTTGAAGCCGGAGGAAATGGGGTGCCTATTCTGGTTCTGGCAAGGGAAGGGTTAAGGGGATAGCGACCCCTTCCCCCACCCTCCTTGCGTCTCTCTCCCCCTCTCCACCCTCCTTCCTCATCTCTAATCTGCCTCTGTTAATCCCCAGCTTGAGTCCTCTGTCCCTCCCTCTTAGGTACCTCAGAGGAACGGGGGGAATGGGTTGATAGCAGCCAGATCCCAGGGGTTGGGGTCCAGGGGACAACAGGGGGCGGCACAGACGGAGCCCCCACCCATCGTTTCCCCCAGGAGGCCACCCCTGGGCTGTGGGAACAGTGCTGTATGTGAGCCTGCTCAGTTACCTTCGTAGCAGCCCTATAACTCCATCTCCGTTTTATAAGGAAACTGAGGCTCAGAGAGGTTTAGATAGGTCCCTGAGGTCACCCAGCTAGTCCAGAGGATGCTTTCCTGACTGAATCGCATCATTTCAGCTTCTTCTGTGATCTGAATAGGCTGAGAATCTCTCAGACCATCACCTCCTGCTTCCTGTATAACCCTAGGACACAGCTGAGCTGAGTTTCTGCCACTGTGGAGCAAAGCCCCCCCCCCCCCCCCTTCCTCCAGATGTTTGGCCTGAAGTTCTTTCACTCTGTTTCATTCCTGGGAGACGGAAGGGATTCGTCAACGCGTGAAAAGTGTCCAGCCTCACGCAGACCAAAGAGAGGATAACAAACAGGAAGAAAACACCGTATGCTTTGGCACTCATCAAAGAAAGTAGGTAAAGATGTTTAAACTGATAAAAGCTAGTGCTGGTGAGGATGTGGTGAAACAAGCATTTTCATAAACGGCTTGGAGGTGAACGTGGGTATGAATTGGGAGAGCCGTTTGGCATGCGCGGCGGAGGCCTAAGACAAGGTTCGACCTTATGGTCTAACTTCTGGGAGTCTGTCGCGAACTTCTACGACGTATTCGTGCCCCTGAAGATGCCATTGCGGTATGCTTGTGAAAATGGCCATACGGCGTTTCTCAGCCCTTTTTTTCATTATATCACCCTGGAGCTGTTTTAGACTTTTTATTTCCTAATCATCTCTCATCAACTTTTTTTAAAAAATTTATTTATTTTTGAGAGAGGGAGAGCGAGAGAGACTGGGGGGGGAGGGAGAGAGTACAAGTGGGGTGGGAGGGGCAGAGAGAGAGAGAGAGAGAGAGAATCAGAGAGAGAGAGAGAGAGAGAATCTGAAGTGGCGACCAGGCTCTGAGCCGTCAGCCCAGAGCCCAACACGGGGCTCCAATTCACGGGGTACAAGATCATGACCTGAGCCAAGGTCGGATGCTTCACCGACGGAGCCCCCCGGGCGCCCCATCTCTCATCCACTTTTAACACCACAGGTATACTGCATGTTTGTTTCCTACTGTATGTAGATCTGTGTTTTGTACATTAGAAGAAGAAGATTTTATTCACCGCCCCCGTCCCCGTCCCCCTCGGGATCAGTTTTGCTCCTGTGGAGAACGCAGGCGACCCATAATGGCGCAGCCTCCTGATGAAACGAGACAGTCTTTAAAAAGAATGAAGTTCCATGGGGCGCCTGGGTGGCTCCGTCGGTTAAGCTCTTGGTTTCAGCTCAGGTCATGATCTCATGGTCGAGAGTTGGGGCCCTGTGTCGGGTTCCGAGCTGACGGTGCAGAGCCTGCTTGGGATTCTCTGTCTCTGTCTCTGTCTCTCTCTCTCAAAACAACCTTTAAAATGCCCAACACCAAACGCCCAAGAGCCTGTGAGTACACTGACCTCTTCCACTCTGCAACCACTTTGGAAAACGGACGGACGTGCATCACAACACTGAATATTCATGTGCCACATAACGTGGCCTTTCCTCTCCCAGGTACGTCTCCACAAGGAGCCCTTGCTCGCTGCCTCCGGGAACAGTGATCACTGCCCTGCGAAGAAGGCAAAAACCCAGAAGCAAGCCAAGTGCCCATCGCTGGGAGAAGGGAGAGGTGCACTGTGGGAAATTCACCTACAGGCGTATTAATCAGCAGCCCGGCCGTGTTCCCACCCCAGGCGAACAGCACGGAGGGACCGAACAACGTGACATTGGGTGCGACGACGCTCAACCGACCGAGCCACCCGGGTGCCCCAGCATGATAGTCTCTTTATGAAGTTATGATACTTGAAATGGAAATGATATTTTGGGGGTCACAACCATTTGAGACAGAGTTATCTTTAAGCGGGGGAAGGGATCAATTCCAGATCGCGGGGTGGGGTTACTTCAGGGAGAGGAGTCAGAGAGCAGGATGGGGTTATTGCTAAAATTCTGTTTATCCAGGTGGTGTTCAGTTGGCGGGTGTTTATTCCATGAGCAGACTGTAAAATTTACTGATAAATGGAGCGATGACGACGGTAAGTCATGGGGCGGACTGGGATTGAACTCATTCTAGCATCTGAAGCCCAAGCAAACGGCGGAAGCACCAGCTCAGAGCCACGTGCCAGAGGGAGCTGTGGCCCCACGCAGGGGGTGCGGGGATGTCCATAGGGGTGATTCACTGCTCCGTCCCGGGCACGGAGAACAGCTCCTGCTGCATAGTAGGTGGTCAAGAAATATTTGTTGAATCAATGAAAGTTTCAGAGGGATCAAAGGCCTTGTAAAGTCCCCTCTTATTTACTTATTTTGAGAGAGAGAGAGAGGGGGCAGGGGAGGGGCAGAGAAAGAGGGGGAGAGAGAGAATCCCAAGCAGCTGAGCCCAAATCAAGTCAGACGCTTCACCCACTGAGCCACCCAGGAGCCCCGTAAAATCCGCTTTGAAAAGCCAATCATATAGGGGCGCCTGGGTGGCTCAGTCGGTGAAGCGTCCCACTTTGGCTCGGGCCATGATCTCACAGTTCCTGCGTTCGAGCCCTGCATTGGGCTCTGTACTGATGGCTCAGAGCCCGCTTCAGATCTTCTGTCCCCGCTCTCTGCCCCTCCTCCTCCTCCTCTCTCTCTTTCAAAACTAAACATTAAGAAAAGAGAAGAAAAAAAACTACTTAAAAAACCCCCAAATCATATATATGTATGTAATATACTGGTATGTATTATATATACATGTAAAATGTATAACGTGAAATGTAGATGCGTTTATGTATTATATATTATGATTTAGTATACGATGCATGTTTGTGTATTTGTATGCGTATGTCTGAAATATGTTTTTTAAGTAACTAAACACGTAAATGCACATAGTTAGTAGAATCGGACACACAGGCACACACACGCACACACCCCCCAGGGTTGCTCAATCACAGCGCTGACGTGAACTGAGGTCCAAGATGCTTTGTGACGGAAGGGAAGCAGAAAGCAAACCCGAACCGCTGAATCATTGAAGACATACTTCCAGCATTCGTGCAAGAACACAGCCAGAGCCACACGGGGCCAAGCTGCAGGCACTGACCCGGTGACGTGGGGGGCATGTCTAGCCCCATTCTGCAGCTAATTACCCCAAGTCCCTTTCTGCTCAACTCTGCCCCAGTAGCCCCAAAGCAGCCCCGGACGAGCAGTAAACCCATGGGCACGGCCGTGTGTCTGGCTTCTCTATGTTAGCATAAGTCTCTCTAATGTTTATTTATTTTCGAGAGAGAGAGAGAGAGAGAGGGAGAGAACGAGCAGGGGAGGGGCAGAGAGAGAGAGGGACGGAGCATCGGAAGCAGGCTCCGCCCTACTGCAGAGAGCCCGATGTGGGGCTCGAACTCTCGCCCCCTGAGATCATGACCTGAGCCAAAGGGACGCTCAACCAACTGAGCCATCCGGGCGCCCCGCTCAGCATAGTTATTTTGGGGTTCGGCCATTCGGTCACCTATGCCTTTTTATCGCTGGCTAGGGTCCCGCCGTCTGGATGGGTCACCCTGGTTTATCTGGCTCACCTGCCGATGGCCACCTGCGGTGTTGATTTACAGATAGAGCTTCGAGGACCTCTGGGCACAGTCTTCCAGACATTCCCTTTCGGCCCTCCTGGCGAATGTCTGGGCGTGGAAGGGGCCATCGGCCAAGCGCGTTCGTGCAGAAGTGTGTGCACGGCCGCCCGCTCTCCTTTCCAGGAGGAGAAGAAAGGCTGGATCCCGTGGGGGAGGGTGTGTGTCCTTTCAAGAACGTGCCGAACTGTTTTCCAAAGTGGTGGCACCATTTGACATGCCCACCGGCAGGGATCTGGTGGGGGGGGGGGTGGGTTCTAGCTGCCTCCCATTGGGGGGTCGAGCCTGAACAAGCGGGAAGTGCGGAGGCATCCTTTCAGACAGGGCAGGTGGGGGGGGGAGGCAGTGGGCACATGAGGGGTAAAGGGCACGGGAGCTAGATAAGCAGAACCCTGCTGGCCACGCCCCTCAGGCCCAGGAGAGAGAAACAGCTCCGGGTCCGGGGCACAGCCGCTGCATCTGGGTTGTGAGCAGGGATCCTTGCTCCCCTATCTGGCGGGGATGGCCAATTGTCCCAGCAAAAGTCAGACTCCCGGGCCTGCCCTCGGGAGGCCGAAGTTAGGTTTGGAGCGTCAAACCCCACGCTGGCCCTGAGTGACCTCCATGTGCATCCACAGGCAGCAACTTGCTGGGAGCAGCCAGAATCTTTCCATCCTGTCTCCCTTTGACACAAGGATTTGCCTCCTGGGTCTCTACCTCAAGGAATAAGGAAGCAGGCGAGCCACAGACAGGAGCCACCCAGCCTGGGTTCATATTCTGGCAGCGTGACACTGGGCCAGTCGCTTCAACCATCTGAGCCTCAGTTTACCCGTCTGTAAAACGGGATCGGAGTAGCTGTAGATGGAGTAGGTTCACGCTTGCCAAGTGCCTAGAACAGGACCCAGCGGGCAGCAAATCATGGAGAAGGGTCTGTTATGTGAAAACAGGGGCACCTGGGGGGCCTAGTCGGTTGGGCGTCCGACTTCGGCTCAGGTCGTGATCTCGAGGACAAGTGCACCAAGCTCCCTTTGTGTCCCGCACTATTCAAAGTTACTCAGGGGTCAAAAACTTGTGTAAAGAGGCAGAGAGTAAATATTTTCAGCGTTGCCAACCAGATGGTCCCTGATGCACCTACTCAGCTCTGCCCTTGTCGCTTGAAAGCCAAAAGCCACCAGGGACAGCATGTGAACAGACGGGCTGTGTCCCAATAAAACTTTATTTATGAACACCGACGTGTAAATGCCACATAACTTTCACCTGTCACGAAATCTTATTCTTTGGATTTCTTCCAATCATTAGAAAATGTAAGACCAGGGGCGCCTGGGTGGCTCGGTCGGTTGAGCGTCCGACTTCGGCTCAGGTCACGATCTCGTGGTCCGTGAGTTCGAGCCCCACTTCGGGCTCTGGGCTGATGGCCCAGAGCCTGGAGCCTGCTTCCGATTCTGTGTCTCCCTCTCTCTCTGCCCCTCCCCCGCTCATGCTCTGTCTCTCTCTGTCTCAAAAATAAATAAACGTTAAAAAAAAAAAAAAAGAAAAGAAAATGTAAGACCAGTAGTGCCTCGGTGGCTCAGTGGGTTAAGCCTCCAACTCTTGGTTTCGGCTCAGGTCGTGAGTGATCTCTCGGCCATGAGATCGAGCCCCGAGGGGGGAGCCCGCTGCACACGCACAAATCTGGCCCCTGGAATGTAGTTTGCTGATCCCCACGTTGACTCATCGCTACTGTTCCATGTGAAAGACACTGTCATCATTCTATTTCTTTTTGAGAAAGAGAGAGCACTTGAGTGGGGCAGGGGCAGAGGAAGAGGAGAGAATTCCTAGCAGGCCCCACGCCCATCGTGGAGCCCACCGCAGGGCTCAGTCCCACAACCGACCGTGACACCGCGTGGGATGCCCAACTAACTGAGCCACCCAGGCTCCCCTGTCATCATTCTGATTGTATAGATGGGGAAACTGAGACACAGAGAGCTTGAGAGAGTTGCCCAAGGTCACACAGCCAATAGGGGGTAAGTCTGGGGTTTAAAGCTGGACAGTCTGGCTCACAGGGGCCATCAGCCTAACCCCCGGACAGTCTTACCTTGTGGCTCTTGGCTGTGAAATAGGCCAGGAAAAAACAAGGGTGGGGGCAGAGGGGGGACAGACCATGAAGAAAGAGATCACAATCGCAACAATGGTATTAGATGATTTTTTTTTTTTTTTTTTTTTGCTATGCTTTTTCTCCTTCTCAGTGTTGCTGCAGGGGGTCAGGGTGTCCAGACTTTGCAACAGAAGCCACTGTCCCCACCTTAGCAGAACTCGTTCAGCCTTCAGATGTTCCCTCTGCAAAATCTCAGAATCACCCTTTGAATCCTCGAGAGCCCTGGAGGTTAAACAGTAGCAGGTATCATTACACCCATTTTATAGATGAGGAAATTGAGGCCCGCAGGTGGCCCTGAAGCCCTAATAGCTGCTTCCATTGTGTAGGCAGCCGTTTCTGGCTATTATCCCATTTGGTGCAAAACCAGGCCTGGGGGCAGGCAGGGGAACCCTCATTAGCCTGCTCTTCTCGCAAGAGGCAGTACTCAGGCTGGGAGAAGGAAGTGACTTGCCCAGGGTCACACGGCGGGTAAGCTGCTGTGACCAGGTCTGCTGGGGTCACGTTCCCTCGGGCAGGCTCCGGGACCCGGCAGGCGAGGATGTCCCTGCACGCTCCGTGCACAGGGACCCAACAACCAGCCTAGGTGTGCCCAGGGCCCCCTTTATCACTGCTCTTGCCTCTCTGGGGTCTGTCTCCAGGGGTGAGGGCCAGACTTCGGGCCTCTTTGTATTCCTGGCCTTGTCCGAGCCCTCCCCGAGGCTCCAGATCCTGAGAACCAAAATGAGGGCGAGGCACTTAATGGGGGGCCGTAACATTGCAGGGAGGGGGGCACCCAAAACCCAGTCCTCAAGATAACTAATCTCATCACACAATCTTGTCAAGACTCAAACAATCCACAACCAACAGAACCATCGTGTTTCTTTCTTTAATTCGTCTTCATGTTTATCTTTTGAGAGAGAGCGCGCGCACGAGCGAGCAGGGGAGGGGCAGAGAGAGAGGGAGACACAGAATCCGAGGCTGAGCTGTCAGCACAGAGCCTGACGCGGGGCTCGAGCCCACGAACCGCGAGATTATGACCTGAGCCGAAGTCGAAGTCGACACTTAACCGACTGAGCCACCCAGGCGCCCTGAGAATCCTTGTGTTTCCATAAAGACAAGGTCACTGTTACTCCTGATTTGTGTGTTTTGGCCTCAGGTGTGCACCTGGCACCCCTTCCTGGAGGTCCAGGAAGACCAGATCCAAGGTGGCCTGGGGAGACAGATTCTGCCATGGAGGGAAAGGGTGTCCCAGGGGGAGGGAACAGCCCAAGCAAAGGTGTGGAGGCAGCATGTTGAGTAACCAGTGGGGGAGGGGCCGTAGTCGCAGGGGGGGGGGGGAGGGGGGGGCCCTGAAGGCCGTGTCTGCTGTCCTTTGAGCAGGCTGCCCCCTTTTCTGGAAAATGCAGGGATGCGGTGGATGATGAGAGGCTCCCAACTCCCTGCCCGCCACCCCCACTCCCAGCCGCCAGGCGTGAGGCCGGGAGTGTGATTTTCAGGGTGAGCCCAGCCTAGGCTTCCTTCCAATCCCTCCTTCCTGCCAACAGCTCTCTCCTCCTTTTGATTCTGTTGGAAAAAAAAAAAAAAAACCCTCTCCCTCCCCTCCCCCCCCCCCAACCGCTGCCGGGAGGAATCTGACCTGGCAGAGGGCCCGGGTCTCCGCCCTCCCCCATGCTGTCCTCTGCCAAGTGCAACGTGGGCAAACCAGGGGACCCTCTGCGGACGGTGCCCCCCACCCTGGGCACAGAGGCATGGAGGGACTCCCTGCCTCGGTTTCCCCCTAGGAGGGCAGCAAGGCTGCTCCAGAGACCCCTGGTCCCCTCCAGGGCTCAGCTCCACACCCCACCCTTCCTCGACCTAAGACCATCTGTTCATCATTGAGAACCTCAGCGCTGGCTGGGGTTTCGTTGGCAGAGAGCTTCTGGAGCTCAGGGGCAGGAAGCCTGGGCCCGAAGCGGGAGGGGGAGGAGAAGGCTGGCCCAGGCCTCAGCCACCTAACCCCCTCGGTCCGAGCTGGGCTTCTGGGCTGGGTAGGGTTTCGAGACCCCTACGCTTGCCTCCACACGCCCACATGGACCCGTCTCCTCTGCTCCCCGGGGACCGGGATGGATGGCTTCGGGCACTGGCCAGAACCGAGGTCCAACAGCCGGCCGCTTGGCAAGGCCTCGCCAGGCCACAGAACCTTCCCACAAACACAACCCCGGGCTGCCTCCCTTACTCCCCACCTCTAATTCAAACAGAAATCACATGGAAGCCCCCCCCCCCCCCCCGCGCCCCGCCTGGTTCTCCTTGCCAGGCCTGCTCCTCCCTCTTGTAGCCCAATGAACCCCTGGGGTTCCCCTAGGGCGGGGGGGGGGGCGGTGAGTGGGGGAGGACGGGAAGGCGAACAGAGGCGAGCTGGAGCTTGGGGGTTGGGGGAGGGGCAGCCTAAGGATAATTCTAGTCATCTTTCACGAATTCATTCATCAACATTTGGTGAGCACTTGCTGTGTGCCAAGGGCTGTTCCGGGCACCGAGGATACAGCAGGGAACACAAAGTCAAAATTTGTGCCCTCATGGAGCTGATGATCCAGAGGGGGAGACAGATGGTAAGTGAGATCCGGGAGTGGAATGAACCGTGTGCCGGGTGGCGGGGTCGCTGAGAAACACTATGCTGGGGGAGAGAGGGAGGGGAGGGGGGGGGGCGGGGTCAGGCTTGGGGGTACAACTTGAGGGAGCGGGGACCTGAAGGAAGTGAGGGAGGAGGCGGGTGGATGTCGGGCGGGTGGGGGGGGGGGGGAGAGGGTGCCAGAGCGAATAGTCCATGCAAAGGTCCGGGGGCAGGAACGGGCCTGGCACCTGGGAGGAACAGCAAGAAGGCGTGCGTAGCTGGCGCAGAGTGAGCGAGGGAGGGGGCGAGGCCAGGGAGGGGACAGGAGCAGGTCGTGCAGGGCCCTGGCGGCCGTGGGGGAGGACTTGGCTTTTTTTTTTTTTTTTTTTTTTACTCCCAGAGAGGTGGGAGCCCTGGAGGGCTGTGGGCAGGGAAGGGCGGGCCTGACTCGGGTGCTCAGGGGCGCCCTCTGGCGGCCGCCGTGCGGAGGACAGACTGTGGCGGCGAGGGCGGGAGCCCGGGGACCACGACCCACGACCCAGGGGCGTGCCCTCTTTCGGGTGGGAGCCAATGAGAGCTGGAGCCCACGAAGGCTGTGCGCCCGCCTCGCCGGAGCCTCTCTTCGCATCGCTCCCCAAGGAGGTATTGTCGCTCCCCCGTGTGATGGATGAGCCTGTGGCCCAGAGAGGGAGAGGACTTTGCCCCAAACCGCACAGCCTCTAGGTGGCACGTCACGTCTCCCCACTGTCTAAAGCCCTCCATGGCTTCCTTTTGTCCCGTCCGCAGCCAACGGGAGGACCCGCCCCGTCCCCTCCTTGGCCGCCCCTCGCTCACTCTGCTCCAGCACCCGGGCCTCCTGGCCGTTGCTCCCACACGCCAGGCCCGGCGCTGCCCCAGGACCTTTGCACGGGCTCTGCCTTCTGCCCGGACCCGCTCAGCCTCTCACGTGGCTTCTGAATGACTCACTGAACTTTTACGCACAGCCCTGGCTCTGATGAGGCGAGGAGAGCCCAGGGACGCATGTCTGAGCACAGACGAGGCCTGAGCGTGCCCCCTCACAGCAACCCTCGGCGCCCCCATATTAGGAAGCACCAGCAGAAGGACTGCTGCAAGGGAGCGAGGTGCCGGATTAGAGGGACCTAAGCGACCCACCCCTAGCGCTTCCCTCGGGCCAATGGGCTCCCCCTGGGGGTGTGGCCTGACTCGCCGGGGCCTCCCATTGGCCAGGACGTACCCAGCTTCCCCGGATAGGCCGCGCCGCGGGGCGCAGTCTCCACCCGGCCCTCCCTCTCGCCCGGCCGTGCCCTGCCCGGGATTCCACCGCCTGTCCCGGTGCCCACTTCTGAGTCGCTTCTTCTTTCCCGGCGGTGCCCGCGGGCCGAGGCGGCGGCCCTGCCTGGGCACGCCGGCACGCCGCCCTCCGATGTTGCAACAGCGGCCTGCCCTGGGCTCCTTCTGCCGGTTCCTGGAACCCAGGCACGGCCGGGGTGCTGGCTGCCCAGCCCTCCCCGGGGCGGGCCCGGAGCCCCGCACGGCGCGGAGGCCCGAGGCCGCGGCGGGGGCCGGCTCTCTGAGCCTCACACGCCGACCCCGCTGCCCCGGGTGCTGCTGAGACTGGACGTTTCTTGCGCACCTACTGTGTGCCGGGCGCCGCCCACACCTCTGACGCGCGGGTCCGGCGCAGCCGTTCCTACGCACCCATTTCACAGATGCGCACACCGTGGCACCCGCCCAGGGTCACACTTGGCACCTGAGGCCAACTTAGGCTCCCTCCACCTCAAGGCCGGGTCCCGCCCGGGGCTCGGTCCCTTTCGCGGTGACCGCTGCACGTGCCCCCGCCCCCCGACCGCCCCGGCCTGCCAGAGAGCATGCGCGGTACGTGCTCCCGGGGCCCAGCCCCCCATCGCTTGTCTGGAAGGGCGCCGCCTGTTGGCCCACCCGGGGGCCGTTCCCCGCGTCCACAGCCTGTGCCCGTTCTCGTTAGTCAACCCGGGCTCTGGTGGTGGTTGAATGCACCGCGCGGCGCCGCATGGGGTGTAGACGGACTCACTTATTCACTCGCGTCGTAACAGGAATATCAAACCCTGTGCCCAATCCCTGACACCCTTCACTGCACGGACCCTCGAAGCCGCCCCGTGCGGGAGGTGGCCCTATCGCCCCATTTCGCAGGTGGGGAACTGAGGCCCAGAGGGCCGCGCTTTTCTGTTCCAGGCCTCCGGGGCCTCGTGCAACAGGCAGGTTCCCAGGGCTTCTCTGGGCTCCACACGCTGTGGGCCCCCCCCCCCCCAAACAGCTGGGAGGGGCGGCCGAGTGGCAGGAGAGACCGCGGCTAGACCGTTGGCGGGACTTCCCGGGCTGGGAGCGCAGTGGAGCAGGAAATCTGCCCAATTTCCCTCCCCCTCCGGACACGTTTCACACCCTTGAAAGTGGCGCGGAGCAAAGGGCGGGTTGAGCGATGCCACTTCTGGAAGAGAGCGGCAGATGGCGGCCCGGGCAGGTGTGGCCGCCCGCCCGCGGGTGGCGGGGCTCCTGGCCGGCAGAGAGCTGGCGCCCTGAATTCTTTGAAAGTCTCCAGACGCCGTGGCTTGTTGGCTGTGCGACTTCCCACAGGTCCCGAGCCGGGGCGGAGCCTGGCGCGTTCGGGGACGTCTAGAAGGCGGTGGAGTGTGCGGCCGGCCGGAGTCAAGCCCAGACCTCGAGGGGGAGGAGGGGAGGCAGGGAGAGGCCTCGCCCAGCCCCTTCTCGCCCGGGCGTGGGCGCCTGGGTGTGGGCGCGGGCCCCGCCTGGCACTCGAGGGCCTGCCCACACTCGCCGGCCCGGGGCCCGCCTCGGAGTCCCGCTCACATCTCCCTGGCGTCACCCCCCTGAGGCCCGGGCGTGCCAGGATCTCCCAGGGAGGGAGCCGCTGGAAGATGCGGGGCCTGGGGACGCTGCCTCCGCGTCCCCCATTGGTGCCCAAATTAGGCATCTCCCCCTGTTGTGTGGGAACTGGGGACGAGCCGCTTCTGGTTTCCTGGCCTCAGTTTCCCCGTCTGTCCAGGAGGAGCTCACTCACGAGCCTGGCAGGGGTCGCCGCGGGGAAGAGAAGGCCATCCGCTTTGGGGCAGAAAAGTGGGGTGGGGGCTGCCGTTGTGGCTTCCGGCCCCTCAGAGCCCCCACCAAAGCCTCCTTCCCTGGCCCCCCGTGACCGCGGCAGCCGGGCCTTCGGGGGTTCAAAGCCTGCTGCTGCTTACAGACCGCGTGGCCTGGGGCAGGCAGCATGCTCGCTCCGTGCCTGCTTCCCCATCTGTGAAATGGGCACAGCCCCGGGATGGTTGCGCCTGTCGTCCTTGGCGCGAGCCCCCACGCTCCCTGCCCGGGCAGGGCCGGGTTGGCCTCTTAGGAGCCCGAGGGCATCACCACCCTCCCCCCAACCCCGACCCCCACAGCCGCTCTGAAAGGTTCGCTTCCCTTCTGGGGCACAGACAAGGCCGGCTTCTCTGGCTCTGAGCAGGGGGGCTCCCTGCCCCTCGCCCTTGCCCTTCCTGCCGCAAGGAGAAGGCGGCCAGCCAGCCGTGTCCCCGCCGAGTGGCAGGAGGGGAGCCTGGCGGGCCCCTGGACACGGCGAGGCGGCTGTTCCACCTGGGGGGCTGCCTCCCCTGGGGTGGGAGGGTCAGGGTGAAGGACTCGAGCCCTCTGCCCCCCGCGGGGACCGGGGTGCAGGGGAGGGGGTGGGGGCGGGCAGCCAAGGTAGGTCCCTAACGGCAGGAAGCGGGTTACGGAGGGAGAGATTCGTTGGCACTGCGACTTCCGGCTGTGCCGAGGGGCGGGGCGGCCGGGTGGGGGTGGGGGGGGCGGGCACCCCGACACCGCCACCCATCCGGGCCCCATCTGACCGAGCCTGGTTCCTGGCTCGAGGCCACCGGGCAGGGGTCTGAATCCGGCCAGCTGGGGCCGGACCCCCTGGCTCCTGCACTGGGCACCACGGGGGTGGGGGGGGGGGGGGGGGGGGGGGGGCGGAGGCAGCCGACTTAGGTTCCCAGCTCCCAGCCCTGCCCTTGGCATCCACGTGAACCGCGGCCTCGGTTTGCCCGCCTGGCCAATGGGGCTGGTTTATTTACTTACGTTTCGGTTCCACCTTCCTTTTATTTAGCGCATGTGCGTAAGTGTCCAGCGCTCGCTCTAAGCACCTTCTACGGTTGAATGTGGTTAACCCTCTCGGGGAGCCCCGAGGGGAAGGGGGTGCCAGCACGATCCCCGCGTCCCAGACGGGGACACCGGGTGGCAGAGTGGCCTGGATGGCGCAGCTGGTGAAGGAGCGGAGACCTGAGCCCAGACCTCCCTGGAGACACTGCCCCGAAGCTGTGCCGTGGGGGGCTTGGTGCCGGCCTCCCCCCTCCACAGATGGAAACCCCAAGTCCTAGCGAGGACCACCGGGGTCGAGTGCCCCCCCCCCCGGGGTGCGTGTGGGGGGGAGGCGTCAGCACTCTGGGGGTTCATAATAAGAGCGAACAGCCTGTGCTAAGTGAGCACTTAGTCCACGCCACGCACGGTCCTTGCATGGTCTCGGCAACGGCCTGGAGGTCGGGACCCTCGGGACCCCCATTTTCTGGATGCAGAGTCCCGGCCAGGGTCCGAGCGGGGCCAGAGCCTGACTTTGGTGCCCTTGCTCTGGGCCCTCATGCGCCCCTCTCTCAGATATGTTCCAGCAGCCTACCCAGCCCCACCCCTTACCCCAGCTGGACCTGGTCTCGGGGGTCAGAGGCCCCGCTTGGATCTTCATGGGGGGGGGGGAAGGGGGTGGCTAGGGCGCAGGCGGGAGTGTGGGTTGGGCTGCAGACCCTCCTCCTTTAAGAGGCCAGGCCCCAAGTACCCCACCCCCAGCCCCCCACGAACAGAGTGATTGAAGAGTGGCAGGATGGGAGGGGCGGCGGGGCGGGGGGGGGGGGCCTGAAAGAATTAAACAAACAAAGGGCGAGGCCGGCTTATATAATCCCTAGTACAACGTGTCCTCTTGAGCCAGGATTAGGCGCTGGCGTTCCCCAGGCAGCCCTGGGGGGGTGGGGGGGTGGGGTGGCCCACCGCCCACCTCGACCCCCGCTTGGGGGAGCTCGGGGTGGAGGGCCAGGTGCCGCTGGGAGGGTGCCAGCTCTGCCCGGGGAGGGGGTGGGGTCCCGGAAGCACGCCACCTGGCAGACAGGCTCCCAGGCCCTGCCTGCACAACCGGCTTGCAGCCTCGCACCGACCCGCGACCTCACTTCGTCCTCTGGGAAGCGGGCCTGCCGCCTTACGCGGCTGGAGCGCGGTCCACAGTCGGCGCTAAATAATCGCACGCCTTGGAGGGCTGGGTTAGTCGGGTACCAGCCGCCGCGATCACAACGGTGCCAAATGTAAGGATCGTGCCTGTTCGCTGCGCGGTGCTCAGCGTTCCTGGCCACTGCGCTCGTCCGCGTGTCCCGCTGACCGCTGTCATCAGCGTCCAGAACAGGACCCGGCACCCAGGAGACCCCACCCCCGCCCCCACCCCTCCCGCGCGGCTTTTGGGAGCGAGCGGCCCATCCGTTCGTGTGTGTTGGATAGCCACTCAGGACCACGCTCTGCAGTGGCAGATCCCTACCGCACGGGGGCCTCATGGAGGTTAGCCAGGGGTGCCTGGGGCTCTTTCTGCATCCTCCCATCAGCCTTGCGGGGAGCCCGGGCGCAGGGAGTGGCCAGTGTCGCCGCGGGGAGCGTGGGTGCGGCGTGGGGCATGGCCTGTGTTCCAGGAGGACCCTCAGCCGGGTCCCACGGCCCTCGCCTCCAGCAGCGGGGCTGGGGACCGAGCCTGTGCACCCTCCTTCCCGAGGGCGCGCTGCAGCCACCCGGCTGGCGGAGTTACTCTTCCGGTCACCATTACTCAGCTCCGGGATCTGGGAGAAAGGTCACGGCCTCCCCTCTGCCAGCCGGGAGCTGGACCGGGCGAGGGAGTGGCCGGAAGTCACTCTGTCCCGGCTCCTAGCCTGGCCCCGGCAGGTGTCTGGCGTTCCTGGAGGCGGGGAGGGGACAGCAGAGGCTCCCTGACCCCGGATACGCCCCGGACGGTCCCACAGGGTGCCCCCACCCCTGCCCCGAGCGCTCCACCCCACCATCCGTTTGGTCCCCTCTCGGCCACCTGTCTCCAGACTCCAAACCCTGCCCCTGACAATAGCGGGACCCCGGGGTGGGGGGAGGGCAGCCTCTTCTGGGGCCCTCCCCGTGGCTGGCACAGAACCCGAGAGCGGGAAGGGAGGTCGGCGGGACAGGGTCCTGCCCAGGCCCTTTCAACCTTTGGGGTTCCCACGCTGTCTGCTTCATACCCTGTGTCCCCGGGCGCCGCTGCGCGGTTCCTGCTCCCACCCTTTGGCGTCTGCCTCGGCTGGGGACACCCCGTGGCCTCTTGCTTTGCTGTGTAAGTGGGTGACATGACCTCCACTCTATGGAGGGGCTGGAAACGAAGCCATGTGCCCGCTGGACGCTGCGCCAGCCCCTCCCTGGCCTCCTGGGTCTCACCCCTGCCTCCACCCCACCCCATCCGTGAAACATGCCTCTTAAGTTCTCCATGGCTCCTCATCGCCCTTCAGATACAATCGGATCTCCTCTCCCCGTGGCCCACAAGACCCCACACGGCCTGCCCCCTCCCCTCCTTGCCCTCTCCTCCTCCCTCTCGCCCCGGAGCTCCCTCTGCTCCAGCCACACGGGCCTCCTGGCTGTTCTTCCATCATGCCAGGCCCGGTCCTGCCCCGGGACCTTTGCACGGGCTGTGCCCTCTGCTTGAAACACCTTCCCCAATGTCTTCAAGGCTGCTTCTTCTCATCTTTCAGGAACATTCTCTCCGGCCCTCCCTTCTCCCCTCCCCCCGCCCCCCTCCTCCCATCCTGCTTTATTCCCCAGCCTCATGCCTGTCTGATGTTATCCCATCTGTTTACGTGTCTGTCGTATCTGTCGTGGTCACACAGATCTGGATCTGTCGTGCCAGATCTCCGGTGCCTGGAACAGGGCTCAGTACCCAGTGAGGAGCTTCATACGCATTTACACTAGTGGTCAGCAAACTGTAGTCCAGGGCCCAAGTCTGGCCTATCACTTGATTTCACAAATAAAGTTTTATCGGTACATCCAGGCCCATTTGTTTACATGCGATCTGTGGCCACTTTTGTGTTGCCATGGCAACCCCAATTCGCACACAAACCCGAAATCACTGCCTATCTCGCCCCTTGACAGAGAAGGGGTACGACTCCTGCCTTAGACTAACGGAGAGAAATCGAACCACCGAAAACATGTCACTCTGTCCCAGCTTCCGATCCTGCCTCCACCCTCCCCCTCCCCGACTCGGAGTACTGTCCTCCCCCGAGCCTCAGTTTCCCCACCTGTCAGCTGCGCAGTAGGAGAGTCCCGGCCTCACAGATGGCATCCTGGAGGGGGGCGGGGGGGAGGGGGTGACAAAATGCTTACGGGAATCAAATAGACCCACCAGGGCGACCCGAGCTCTGCAGCCCGTGCGGGGAACACAGGGGTTCTATCAAGGGCCTCGGGGGCAACCGGGTGGCTCTGGGGAGAACCCCACCCTGGAAACAGCCTGGGGGGGGGCCCACCACCCACCTCAGGACAGATGAAAAGGGGAGGTACGTTCACACGAGGGAATACTATACAGCAGGGAGAAAGGGCCAACCACATTTACCACCGGGTGTCGGGAGGCCAATTGTGTCCCCCCCCCGCCCCGCCAAACTCATATTTCGGAGCCCCAATGGGGACAGGGGCTTTGCAGACGTGATCAAGCTACAACCGAGATCGTCGGGGCGGCCCTGAGCCGTACTCCTGGTGTCTCGTGCCCCGCAAAGGTGGGCAGAGAGGTGCAGGAGGGAGAACACCGCGGGGACTCGAAGGCGGGCGTCTACCAGCCAGGCAGAGAGGCCTGGAGCTGATCCCCTGTGACGGCCCTCATGAGACCCCCGGGCGGACACCTGACCGAGGGCTGGAAGCCTCAGAACCACGGGTCACTCCCTTTCTGGTCCCCAAGGGGCCCAGTTTTGGGCGCTTTGTTGCTGCGGCTCGGGGAAACGGATACACAGGGGTGGGCATGCCGCGGCCCGTGCATCGAATCCAGCCTGTGCTGGTCAGGTTTCATGTGTCCGCCTGGCCGGGCTGTGGTGCCCGGCCGTTCAGTCAAACACCTGTGGCGATGAGGCCACCCACGTGTCTTGTGGTGCCATCACATCCACACGCGGTTACAATCCGTTGCTTAAAAAAAAAATTTTTTTTTACATTTATTTATTTTTGAGACAGACAGAGACAGCATGAGCAGGGGAGGGGCAGAGAGAGAGCGCAAGACACAGAATCCGAAGCAGGCTCCGCTCCGTCAGCCCAGAGCCCGACGCGGGGCTCGAACTCACAAACCGTGAGATCATGACTTCGCCGACTGAGCCACCCGGGCGCCCCACAATCCGTTGCTTTCAGTGAAGGACATGGGCCTCTGTGATGTGGGTGGGCCTCACCCAATCAGTTGAAGAACTTAAGGGCAAAGACCGGGTTCCTGGGGAAGAAGGAATGCTGCCTCAAGACCATAAAGAAATCCCGCCTGAATTCCCAGCTTTCCCAGCCTTCCCTACACACTTCAGACTCAAGACCACAACATCCGTTCATATATATATATATATATATATATATTTAATGTATTTGTAAGCTTATTCATTTTGAGACAGAGAGCGCGCATGCGTGCACACGACTGGGGAGAGTAAGAGAATCCCAAGCAGGCTCACACTGCCAGCGCAGAGCCCAACGCAGGGCTCGAACCCACGAACTGTGAGATCATGACCCGAGCCTAGGCCCAGAGCTGGACGCCCGGCCGACGGGCCACCCAGGCGCCTCCGCACGTTGAACGCTGGAGACGTTTGCCCGTGGAGGGAAGATAATGGGATAAAGGATAAAAATGGGGTAAAGAGAAGAAGGGATAGAAAATGCATAGGTAAAGGACACAAAAAGGAACAGGAGAAAACCACCACCCAAACGACAAGCCCCGGAGCCGAGCACCAAGGCGGGTCTGCTGGTCGCGTGCTGCCCTCTCGTGGGCACTGCGAGCACTGCAGCCTTTAGACAGCTAGAAAGATCCGGAGCTTGCTCACCGCTGCAGGGGCGCGTTGCATGGGTGCACGACAGTTGATTTTTAAAATTGTGGTGAACTATACATAATCTATGACATCGTAACACTTTTAACTGCGCAGCTCAGCGGCATCAGGCGCGCTCGCGCTGCCGCGCAGCCGCCCCCGCCCTCCGTCTCCAGAACTTTCCATCTCCCCAAACCGAGACTCCGTCCCCGTGAAGCACGGACTCCCCGCCTCCTGCCATCTACTCTCTGTCTCTGCGAGCGGGACTCCTCTGGGGGGCCCCCTGTGGGCGGGGTCACGCAGGACGTGTCCTTCCGCGTCTGGCTCCTGTCACCACGCGCAGTGACCTCCAGATCCATCCACGTGGTGACAGGTGGCAGGACGTCCCTCCTTCCTGAGACTGATACTCCGGCGTCCGGATGGACACACGGTATTTATCCATTTACCCATCGATGGACACTTGCATTTCTTCCAGTTTTGGCAGATTGTAAATCACACTGCTATGAACACGGGTGTGGAAGTATGTCCCCAAGAACCTGCTTTTGGTTCTGGGGGATGAAGACCCAGATATATTCCAAGAGGTGGAATCTCGTGAAAACGTGTTTGCATTGAACACTGGGGCAGAGGTTACCAAGTTACCTCTAAAAGACATGTGCTCAGACTTCAGGATGTATTACGAAGCTGTAGTCATCAATGGCACTGGCCCAAGAACAGACACTCAGATCAGTGGAACAGAATAGAGAGCCCAGAAATGGACCCACAACTGATCGTATGGCCAACTCATCTTTGACAAAGCAGGAAAGAAGATCCCATGGAACGAAGACAGTCTCTTCAGCAAGTGGTGCTGGGAACACTGGACGGCGACAGGCAGAAGAATGAACCTGGACCACTTTCTCACACCAGACACAAAAATAAACTCAACATGGATGAAAGACCTAAGCGTAGGACAGGAAGCCATCAAAATCCTCAGGGAGAAAGCAGGCAAAAATCTCTTCGACTTTGGCCGCAGCAACTTCTTACTCAACACGTCTCCGGAGGCAAGGGAAACCAAAGCAAAAATGAACTACTGGGACCTCATCAAAGTAAAAAGTTTCTGCACAGCGAAGGAAACAATCGGCAAAACTAAAAGGCGACTGACGGAATGGGAGAAGATATTTGCAAACGACACATCAGATAAAGGGTTGGTATCCAAGATCTATAAAGAACTTATCAAACTCAACACCCAAAAAAAACCAAATAATCCAGTGAAGAAATGGGCGAAAGACATGAATAGACACTTCTCCAAAGAAGACATCCAGATGGCCAACCGACACCTGAAAAAATGCTCAACATGACTCATCATCAGGGAAATACGAATCAAAACCACCATGAGATACCCCCTCACACCTGTCAGAATGGCCAACAGTAACAACTCAGGCAACAACAGATGTTGGTGAGGATGTGGAGAGAGAGGAACCCTTTTGCACTGTTGGTGGGAATGCAAGCTGGTGCGGCCACTCTGGAAAACAGTCTGGAGGTTCCTCAAAAAACTAAAAATGGAACTACCCTACAACCCAGCCATTGCACTACTAGGCATTTATCCATGGGATACAGGGGTGCTGTTTTGAAGGGACACATGCACCCCCGTGTTTATAGCAGCACTATCGACAATAGCCAAAGTATGGAAAGAACCCAAATGTCCATCGATGGATGAATGGATAAAGATGTGGTCTATATATACAATGGGGTATTACTCGGCAGTCAAAAAGAATGAAATCTTGCCATTTGCAACTACGTGGATGGAACTGGAGGGGATTATGCGAAGTGAAATTAGAGAAAGACAAAAATCCTATGACTTCACTCATATGAGGACTTTAAGACACAAAACACATGAACATAAGGGAAGGGACACAAAAATAATATAAAAACCGAGAGGGGGAAAACCAGAAGAGACTCATGAATATGGAGAACAAACAGAGGGTTACTGGAGGGGTTGTGGGAGGGGGGATGGGCTAAATGGGGGAGGGGCATTAAGGAATCTACTCCTGAAATCATTGCTGCGCTATATGCTAACTAACTTGGATGTAAATTTAAAAAAATTAAATTAAAATAAATTAAAAAAGACGTATGCTCTCAAAAACAGCACACAAAAGAGCTTTCTTCCTTATCCAAAAGAGCTTTGGGATCATTCTTTGCTGAGGGGGCGGCCCTCTGTGCATTGGAGCGTGCTGAGGGGTATCCCTAACTAGATTTCAGTCATCCCCCCCCCCCCCCCCAGTTATAATGATCAAAAATGTCTGCAGACATCGCCGAATACCCCTGGGGCTGAAATCGCTCCTGGTTGAGAACCAGTGCCCCATGTCTATACAGCTAGAGCACAATAAGACTGTTAACTCATTTGCAATCTGGACGGTAGATATCCATCGTTGATTTCACGTGACTGTCTCTTCCGGTGACTAAAGTCAGACCCCTTTTCATAGGTTTTGTCCCTTTTGATCTATTGCAAGTCTTTTCTGTGGTGGTCTGTTCATGTCCTTTGCATAGCTTTTCTGTTAATGTTTTGTCGTTGATTTGTAGGCACTCTTTACATATTCGTGGCCTTGTAAAAATCTTTTGCAAGTATGTTGCGAATATTTCTCTCACGTTTGTTCGTTTTCTGGGCTTTTTGCCAGGCATAACATTTTAAATTTTATGTAGTGAAACTTCTAAGTCTTTCATGGTCTCTGGGGCTTTGTTCTTGCCTAGAAAGGCCCTCACATTCTGATTCCATAAACAGTTTCTCTCATATTTTCTTCCAGTATTTTATGTTTGAATTATACATATACATATATATATATATATATATATATATGTATTTATTTTGAGAGAGAGAGAAAGGGGGAGAGCACAAGAAGTGGGGAAGAGCAGAGTTAGAGGGACACAGAGAATCCCAAGCAGGGTCCCCACCGTCGGCACGGAGCCCGACACGGGGCTTGAACTCACAAACCGTGAGATCATGGCCTGAGCCGAAACCAAGAGTCCGATGCTCAACCGACGGAGCCCCCCCCTCCACCCCAGGCGCCCCAATATTTGACCTATTTGTAATGCATATCGGTGAATGATATGGTATAGGGAAGCAATTTAAGGTTTTTTTTCTCAAAGAATAGCTCAAAAGTTGTCCTACCACAGGAGCCCTGTGAAACGGCTCCAAAGGCAGAGCCAGAAAAATTGGGGCAAAAAACAAATAATTCGGTATCGGACAATAAAGTGTAACATTAGGAAAGATTTTCACTTTAGGGGAATCAGGATGGAGGGCATATAAGAAGTCTCTGTGCTCTCTTTGCAACTTTTCTCTAAATATACAATTATTCTAAAATAAAACATTTGTGGGTTTTCCCCCTATAGAGCTGTTTTATCAAAATTTATCAAAGAAATTGTCATTTTTCCACTAACTGGAAAACCCTCCAGATGTGTTGGGGTATATTTCTGCCCTTTGGATCTGTCTCGTTCCCTATAGAACCGGTTCTTAAAAACAGAAAGTTAAGGGGCCCCCCAGGGGGCTCAGTCGGTTGAGCGGCCGACTTTGGCTCAGGCCATGGCCTTGCAGTTCACGAGTTCGAGCCCCGCGTCGGGGCTCTGTGCCGACAGCTCGGAGCCCGGAGCCTGCTTTGGATTCTGTGTCTCCCTCTCTCTCTCTCTCTGCTCCTCCCCTGCTCGTGCTCTCTCAAAAATAAATAAAAACATTAAAAATTTTAAAAAACTCAGAAAGTTAAAATAAGGAGAATGAAATCCCTGAAGCCCTATTTGAAAATAATCACGAAGTCAGCCAGGGTTGGGGGGAAACGAAGGTGATTGATTGGAGCTCAGGTAACCGTTTCGCCCCGTACTATTTGTGTGATATTTATGCATTCGTCTCTTCATTTACCCAGTAAACGTTTATTTAGCACCTACTGCGTGCCATGCCCTATGCTGAGTGCCGGGGACCCAGAGAAGGCCACGGCAGAATCCTGCTCCCGTTCTCCCGTCGAGCGAGGGGATACAGAGCTACACAGAGTATAATCTCAAAGTGTGATTACCGCATTCATGGGAATAATGAGGGAGGGGCCAGAGACAGAACAGCAGAAACACCTACTTTAGTTGAGAGGGTGGGGGGAGTTCCCTAGGTGCCATCTGAGCTGAGATCAGAGGAATGAGACGAAACCAATTTGGCCAACGGTGTATGAAACAGAGGGCACAGCCCGTGCGAAGGTCCTGGGGCAGGACCTGAATGGACTGTTGAAGAAACCGAGCGGAGGCCCGTGTGACTGGAGCATTGAGCCAGGCGTGATAGGGAGGAGGGGAGGCTAGGGAGGGGGCAGAGCAGGTCGTGCAGGACTTTGGGGGCCATGGGGAGGATTTGGGCTTTTACCCTGAGGGAGGTGGGCGCCCTGGAGGGCGGTAAGCAGGGGGGGGGGGGGGGGGTAACCTGACTTGGGTGCTCATGGGTGCCCTCTGGTGGCCGCTGAGGCGAGTTCTGTCTGTGAGGACCAGAGCTGCGGGGGGCGGAGGGGTGGGGGGTTGGGGCTCAGAGCTGAAGAGGGTGTGTTGGTCCAGACACACGATGGCGGCGTTGGGCCTCGGTGACCCCACCCCTAAAATGAGATTGCCGGGGTTTGGTGACCACGCTCAGTCCTTTGCGTGGCACACGATAAATGCCCGACAGATCGCAGTCGCCTCTTAAGAGCTCACTTAATCCTTTCCACGGCCTTATGATGAAGGGATTATCATTATCCTGGTTTCTAGATGAGGAAACTGAGGCACAGAGAGGGAAGGGACTCGTCCAAGGACACACAGCAGGCGAGTGGCAGAGTGGAGTTCTTGCTTTTAACCCCTGCATGTCCAGGAAGATAAGATCACAGAGCAAATGCCTGGAAGAGTCCATGTAGTCTGGGAGGGCTTCCTGGAGGTGGTGACATGGGCCTGAGACCTAAAAGCTGAGCTGGAGCTACCCCGGGGCAAACTGGGGGAGAAAGAGCGGCCCGGCAGGAGGGACTGCAAGGGAAAGACCCTGAGGGAGGACCCGCAGGGATGCGGGGCCCGGATGAGTCCAGGGGCGTGTTTTTCCCTGACCCTCCCCTGCCCGTTACGACCACCACATGGCTCTTTTCCTCTCCCGGCACCACTGTTCCCAGGGACCACCCCTCCCTCTCCCTTTCAGATTGGGTGGCTTGGCTCTGACCCCCTCCCCCAGCCACCTCCAGCTGGTAACAATCCCCAGAAAGGGGTCATTAAGTGGCCCAGCTGAGGCCGCCGATCACCAGCATACAGGCACTATTTTAATTTTCCACTGATTTGTCTGCGGTGGGCCCCCCAGAGCCGAGCCATGTGTGTGTGTGTGCAGAGGAACTTCAAATCCCAAAGCCGATTACGGGGAGTGAAGGCAGAGGAAAGGGCTTGGGTGGGAGGGCCTCACTGAGAGACAGCTGCGAGGTCAACTGGCCTGGTTTCTGGGACCCCCAAGTCTATCCCCCCTGCCTGAAGTGCGGGCTTCTTAGGGCCCTGCCGAGCTCTTTGCCGCGCACGTTCAGGACAACCATTTCTCTGGCCTCCATCCGCCCATCCATCCATCCCTCTATCTCACCACCCATCTGTCCATCCATCTACCCATCCGTCCATCTGTCCACCCATCCATCCCTCTATCTATCCATCCACTGTCCATCCATC